>NC_092045.1:61434422-61485029 GCF_003086295.3 Arachis hypogaea
ACTGGTGCTGTGACCAGCTTAGCTTTCAGAGTCTCAAACGCCTGCAGACACTCCTTATCAAAGATAAATGGCGTGTCAGCAGCTAGCAGATTACTCAGAGGTTTGACAATTTTGAAAAATCCTTTATAAACCTTCTGTAGAATCCTGCATGGCCCAGAAAGCTTCTGATTGCCTTAACATTGGTAGGTGGTGGTAATTTTTCAATTACCTTCACTTTAGCTTATCCACCTCTATTCCCTTGTTGAAATTTTTGCCAATGACAATCCTTCAGTCACCATAAAGTGACATTTTTCCCAGTTTAAAACTAGGTTGTCTCTTGGCATCTTTTCAGAACAAGTGCTAGGTGGTTAAGCAGGAGCTAATGAGTCTCCAATACTGAAAGTCATCCATGAAGACTTCCAGAAATTTCTCTACCATATCTGAGAAGATAGAGAGCATGCACCTTGAAATGTTGCAGGTGCATTGCACAGACCAAAAGGCATCCTTCTGTAGGCAAATACTCCAGAAGGACATGTAAATGCTGTTTTCTCTTGGTCCTGAGATCTACTGCAATTTGATTGTAACCTGAATAGCCATCCAAAAACAGTAGTATTCATGACCTGCTAGTCTCTTGCATCTGGTCTATGAATGGTAAAGGAAAATGATCCTTTCTGGTGGCTGTATTGAGCCTTCTGTAGTCAATACACATGCGCCACCCTGTAACTGTTCTTGTAGGAACTAGTTCATTCTTTTCATTATGAACCACTGTCATGCCTCCCTTCTTAGGGACAACGTGGACAGGGCTCACCCAGGGGCTATCAGAAATAGGATAAATAATCCTAGCCTCTAGTAACTTAGTGACCTCTTTCTGCACCACCTCCTCATGGCTGGATTTAGCCGCCTTTGTGGTTGAACCACTGGCTTAGCATCATCCTCCAATAGGATCTTGTGCATGCATCTTGCTGGGCTAATGCCCTTAAGATCACTTATGGACCACCCAAGAGTGTCTTGTGTGTCCTTAACACTTGAATTAGTGCTTCCTCTTCCTGTGGATTTAGAGCAGAGCTTATGATCACTGGAAAAGTGTCACCTTCTCCCAGAAATGCATATTTCAGGGATGGTGGTAGTGGCTTGAGCTCTGGTTTAGGAGGCTTATCTCCTTCTGAGGAATTTTTAGAATTTCTTTTATTTCCTTTAGTTCCTCCAGATCAGGCTGAACATCTTTAAAGATGTCTCTAGCTCTGATTCAAGACTTTCAGTCATGTTGACCTCCTCCACCAAAGAGTCAATAATATCAGTGCTCATGCAGTCATTTGATGTGTCTGGATGCTGCATAGCTTTGACAACATTAACTTGAACTCATCCTCATTGACTCTCAGGGTTAATTCCCCTTTTTGGACATCAATGAGGGTCCGTCCAGTTGCTAGGAAAGGTCTTCCTAGAATGAGAGTGCACTCTTGTGCTCCTCCATTTCCAGCACTACAAAGTCAGTGGGAAAGGCAAATGGCCCAACCTTGACAATCATGTCTTCAATTATGCCTGATGGGTATTTAATGGAGCCATCAGCAAGTTGGAGACATATCCTGGTCGGTTTGACTTCTCCAGTCAAGCCAAGCCTTCTGATAGTGGATGCAGGTATTAGGTTGATACTTGCCCAAGATCACATAGAGCTTTCTTGGTACAAGTACCCTCTAATGTGCATGGTATCATAAAGCTTCCAGGATCTTTAAGCTTCTCTGGTAAGCTCTTTAATATGACTGCACTGCATTCTTCAGTGAGAAAACTTTTTCAGTTTCTCTCCAATCCTTCTTATGACTTAAGATCTCTTTCATGAACTTAGCATAAGAAGGTATTTGCTCAAGTGCCTCTGCAAACGGAATCTTTATTTCAAGAGTCCTTAGATAGTCTGCAAAGCGGGCAAATTGCTTATCCTGCTCCGCTTGGCGGAGTTTCTGGGATAAGGCATCTTGGCTTTATATTCTTCAACCTTAGTGCTGCAGGTTTTTCCTTACAGAAGTGGTTGAAGAAGCCTTTTTAGAGGGGTTACTATCAGCACTCTCAGGTGTCTGGTTCCCCTTTTGCGTTTGAACGCCAGGATTGGGTGGAAAATGGGCGTTTAACGCCAACTTTTCCCCCTTTTCTGGCGTTTGAACGCCAGAACTGGGCAGGGAGTGGGCGTTTAACGCCAGCTTTCCCTCCTTTCTGGCGTTTGAACGCCAATAGCATTCCTCTCTGGGCTCTTACTGTCCTCAGAGGGATTTTGGATAGTGGTTTGGCTATCCTCTGTCAATTGTTCCTTTACTGACTTTTTGCTACTTTGAGCAGTGTTATTCAGTGTCTTCCCACTCCTCAGTTGAACTGCTTGGCATTCTTCTGTTATCTGTTTAGATATTTGCTGTTTTGCTTGATTCAACTGCAGCTCTATGTTCTTGTTAGCAACTTTAGTTTCATGGAGCATCTCTTTAAATTCTGCTAACTTTTTGTCATCAGGAGCACTTGTTGATTAAGCTCAATCATCTGTTCTTGAGGATTAGGATCAGTGGCTACTGCCATGACTTCCCTTTTGGGGAGAACTCATTGCTAGAGTACAAATATTGATTTCTAGCAACAGTGTCTATAAGCTCTTGAGCCTCTTCAATTGTCTTCCTCATGTGTATAGATCCACCAGCTGAGTGGTCTAAAGACATCTGAGCTTTTTCTGTAAGCCCATAGTAGAAGATGTCTAATTGCACCCACTCTGAAAACATTTCAGAGGGGCATTTTCTTAGCATACCTCTATACCTCTCCCAGGCATTATAAAGGGATTCATTATCCTCTTGTTTAAAGCCTTGGATGTCCAGTCTTAGTTGTGTCATCCTCTTTGGAGGGTAAAAGTGATTCAGGAATTTGTCTGATAACTGTTTCCATGTTCTTATACTTGCTGTAGGTTGGTTATTCAACCATCTCTTAGCTTGATCTTTTACAGCAAATGAAACAGTAATAGTTTGTAGACATCCTGATCCACCTCTTTATCATGTACTGTGTCAGCAATTTGTAAGAATTGTGTCAGAAACTCAGTAGGCTCTTCCTGTGGAAGACCGGAATACTGGCAATTTTGCTGCACTATGATAATGAGTTGAGGATTTAGCTCAAAGCTGCTTGCTTTAATTGGAGGTATACAGATGCTACTCCCATATGCAGCTGTAATGGGGTTAGCATATGACCCAGAGTCCTTCTGGACTGTTCAATTCCACTTAGGTCCATGATGGAGAAAGGGAATATGATATGAATTCACAAGTAAAGTAAATATTTTATTATTTTTTTAATTAAAGGTGACCGAAAAAAAAAATAAAATAAATGGAAAATAAAATAAAATTTCGAAAAATAAAATCAAAACAAATTGAAAACTAAATTAATTAATTAAAAAGATTTGGAATTAGCAATTAAAAAGATATGATTGAGAATTATTTTGAAAAGATATGATTGAGAAGATATGATTGCAAATAAAAATGATTGAAAGGATATGGTTTTGAAAATCTTTGCCTAATTTAATGCAAAATTTCGAAAATTATCAGTAAAACAAGGAAAGGATATTTTTTTTTAAATTTTAATGAGGAAAGAAAAAAACAACAGAACGACACTAAACTTAGAAATTTTAGATCAAAACAAAGAGAACAAACAAGAAGACTTTGAATGTCAAGATGAACACCAAGAACACTTTGAAGATCAAGATGAACACCAAGAACAAATTTTTGAAAAATTTTTAAGTGAATAAAAGCACAAAAGACACCAAACTTAAAATTTTTAGAAAATCAAACACAAATTTCCGAAAACCTAAAGGAAAACACAAAGGAGACACCAAACTTAAAATATAAAACTAAACTCAAATAAAAGACTCTAAACCAACAAAAATAAAATAGTCCTAATCTAAGCAACAAGATAAACCGTCAGTTGTCCAAACTCGAACAATCCCCGGCAACGGCGCCAAAAACTTGGTGCACGAAATTGCAATCACACTTTTGCAACTCCGCACAACTAACCAGCAAGTGCACTGGGTCGTCCAAGTAATACCTTGCGTGAGCAAGGGTCGATCCCACGGAGATTGTCGGCTTGAAGCAAGCTATGGTTATCTTGTAAATCTTAGTCAGGATATCAGAAATTATCAGGATTGATTGTGAAAAGCAAAAGAACATGAAATGGTTACTTGTTTTGCAGTAATGGAGAATAAGTTGAGGTTTTGGAGATGCTCTGTCTTCTGAATCTCTGCTTTCCTACTGTCTTCTTCATCAAACACGCGAGGCTCCTTCCATGGCAAGCTGTATGTAGGGTTTCACCGTTGTCAATGGCTACCTCCCATCCTCTCAGTGAAAATGTTCCTATGCTCTGTCACAGCATGGCTAATCATCTGTCGGTTCTCGGTCAGGCCGGAATAGAATCCAGTGATTCTTTTGCGTCTATCACTAACGCCCCGCCTGCTAGGAGTTTGAAGCTCGTCACAGTCATTCAATCATTGAATCCTACTCAGAATACCACAGACAAGGTTTAGACCTTCCGGATTCTCTTGAATGCCGCCATCAGTTCTAGCTTATACCACGAAGATTCCGGTTAAAGAATCCAAGAGATAACTACTTAATCTAAGGTAGAACGGAGGTGGTTGTCAGGCACGCGTTCATAGTTGAGAATGATGATGATTGTCACGGATCATCACATTCATCCGAGTTAAGAACAAGTATTATCTTAGAATGGAAGCAAGCATGATTGAATGAGAAACAGTAGTAATTGCATTAATCCATCAAGACACAGCAGAGCTCCTCACTCCCAACCATGGGGTTTAGCGACTCATGCCGTGGAAGATACACAAAGAAACGTGTAGAGTGTCATGAGGTGCAGATACAATGTCAAAAGATCCTATTAATAGTAAGCTAGTAACCTAGGGTATACAGAAATGAGTAAATGACGTAAAAATCCACTTCTGGGTCCACTTAGTGTGTGCTTGGGCTGAGCAATGAAGCATTTTCGTGTAGAGACCTTTTCTGGAGTTAAACGCCAGCTTTTATGCCAGTTTGGGCGTTTAACGCCAAGTTTTATGCCAGTTCCAGCGTTAAACGCTGGAAATTCTGAGGCTGATTTGCCACGCCGGTTTGGGCCATCAAATCTTGGGCAAAGTATGGACTATCATATCTTGCTGGAAAGCCCAGGATGTCTACTTTCCAACGCCGTTGAGAGCACGCCAATTGGGCTTCTGTAGCTCCAGAAAATCCACTTCGAGTGCAGGGAAGTCAGAATCCAACAGCATCTGCAGTCCTTTTCAGTCTCTGAATCAGATTTTTGCTCAGGACCCTCAATTTCAGCCAGAAAATACCTGAAATCACAGAAAAACACAAAAACTCATAGTAAAGTCCAGAAAAGTGAATTTTAGCTAAAAACTAATAAAAATATACTAAAAACTAACTAAATCATACTAAAAACATACTAAAAACAATGCCAAAAAGCGTATAAATTATCCGCTCATCAGTCGTCCAAGTAATACCTTACGTGAGTAAGAGTCGATCCCACGGAGATTGCCGGCTTGAAGCAAGCTATAGTTATCTTATTATTCTTAGTCAACATATCAATAACAGTTCTTAGTTTTATTTGTAAAAAGTAAGATAACATGAAATGAATAATACTTGTTATGCAGTAATGGAGAATAGGTTGAGGTTTTAGAGATGCTCTGTCTTCTGAATCTCTGCTTTCCTACTGTTGTCTTCTTCACGCACGCAAGGCTCCTTCCATGGAAACACTAGAAGAAAACATCCATTCAGGTACACTTGAAAAGTGTAGCCAAAAGTGAAAAAAAATGATGCCTTAGGCTACGGCTACGCTTTCTGGGCTACAGCTACGCTTTTTGATTTTCTACACCAAGGGCCATGCTTTTAGCATTTGGGAATAGGGTGCGTTTTTCAAGTGATGCTGTCCAGGACCAAAAGCTACGCTTTTCAGCTTCCATTTTTGCCAGAATAAGCTACAGTTTTCAACGCTACTGCATCACCTGTAAAGCGTAGCCACATTGTATAGCATGGGTACTTTTTATAAGTGTAGCCTTAGGTCCCTCATTTTTTTGTATACTATACTTACTGTATATAAGTGTAGCATTAGGTCTCTTTTTTTTTCTCTATACTATAGCTACTGTATATAAGTGTAGTCTTAGATCTCGTTTTTTTTTCTATTTGTATATATATATATATATATATATATATATATATATATATATATATATATATATATATATATATATAATTTTCTAATAATTATTAATACAACATAATAATTAATAATATGATTACATGTATAATAATTTGTATTTTTATTTAATAAGTTGAATATATAATTATACTAATAATAATTTCTTTAAATAATAAAAATCTCAGTGTAGGACTTATGTAGCAAAAGGCATCCAAGCTTTTCAAATATGACAAAGGTTGCACTCCTTGCGGAATCAATAACTTTCACCTTAATTCTATACCGATTTTTATAATATATACAAATGAAATAATCAACATAAATAAACCTCATACCAACACTATAACTTCAAGGAAAACAAATCAACATGCTTTGAAGACTTTTCACAATAGTATGACCCAAACTTCAGAACAACTTCAGTGCCACATCTACATTGAGCAACAAACCAATCAGGTCCACCAATCATTCCCATAATTGTACCATACACAGTATAATCACCATCCTAAAGAAAAGTAACAAACAATAAAAAGGGCATTAGTATTTTAATTTGGACTTGAAGGTTGAACATAAAAAGAAAGTGAAAATAATAAAAAAATGACTAACCTCTTTATATTCCTTCAATTCTCCAATTGTCTTCTGAGTTGTAATCTCAAGAAAATATTTTGCAAGTGAGTAATAGTGATAATGTTTTTTAGCACTATTTGATTTCAAAGATCATATAAAGAAAGCAAAATTTTAGATGTTATGTAAAGGAATATAGAAATACTATAGCATAGCCATGAAGCTTTAAAAAAATGGTTGAACCTTGTATTAACGTTGGAAAGGGGTTTCTGACTAATCAGAAATCTATCAAAGTTTTGTTTATGCTTAACGGTGCTATGAACCTGTTGCAACAATTTGGCACAACAAAAGGGAAATAGAAAATTTAGTTAGCAAAGATAGTAAACTTCAATATTAAAAGAAATAGAGGAGTGGCGGCAAAGACAGCAGATGCTGGTGGTGCTGGGTGAGCAGTGAGAAGCAGTTAGAAGATGATGGAAACAAAAAAATCACGCAGTATAGAAATCATAGTAACAACCTAAATAGAAAATCATAGTTAAAAAAATATGGAAAAAGAAAAATAACAAGAACATGAATCAACTAATAGAATCAACCAATAGAATAGAATCACAGTAATAACATGTTAACAAAAATAATTAAAAAAGAAAACTCAAGTAATAACAACATAAATTAGAGATGGATAGCACTCAAGATATAAGCAGAAAGACAGCAAATCAGAAATCTATAGGAATCTGCAGGCTGTGTTTATAGAAATGGATAGCACTCAAGATATAAGCATAAACCTTCAAACCTTGTCCCAATTGAAGAGTAGCTAAGTTCATATTATTCATCTTGAATTATGATTTTTCACAGAACCTTGTCCTAAATGGTGAAGATAAAGGAGAAAACAAGGAGAGTGCATTTCATCTTGAGAAACACATTGATGCATATCTACTAGTTAGGTACATGATTTTCAGTCTATTTTCAATTTCAGTTTATCAAGCTCCTACTTATCATCATGATTGATGTCTTTGGTGTACAGCTGAGATAAATAATTCTGGATCCTAAAGAAAGCATTAAAATTCAATTTCAACCATTCCAGATGCAACATTCAAAAGTTGTTACATTGGTTTAATAGAGAACTTGGCTATGTATTCAAAACAATAAGCACCACAAAGATCTGAAATTATTTGTGCTTACCTAACTTAGAATTTTAGGAACATGAAGCACAAATCAAAACACATGGAATAAGTTAACAGATAGAGTGAAGAAGAGGTACCTGTCACAAATTTGAACCTATTCCATCATGGATGCCATTCTTTGCTGATCAGCTTCTAGAAGTGAACCAAAACCAGCTAACATGCTCTTATCCATGATTCAACCAGGGATTTTGGAGACGAAACTCAAACCCAAGGAATGAAATTGAAACCAGTTAACTAATAATAATATAGGATGAAACTAAAGACCAAAAAGAAATAGAAAGCAAACAAAACTTAACTAAAGATGAAGCATAATTTTGTGCAGAATATGAAGCTAAAGACCTAGTAGTTCTTCAGGGAATTTGTGCAGCTTCCTCTGAATTCATGTTTCCTCTGATAAAATCAACAATAGAATCATCAATTTGGAATCAACAAGAGTGACCAAAAGCACTAATAATATGCCTTATAATAAAAAATAATATAAATAATAAACTAAATTCACTAATGAAACCAGCAAGAATGATCAGAGGCACTAATAAAGCAGAGCAGTTTTTTTAAGAATTAGCAAGGAAAGGAAACTAAAGATGATAATAACATAAAAATTAGCAGTTTTTTTCTGCTGAACTTTCACCATTTACAATGTTGAAATAATAACATTCGTTCAAATTTTGCAAGTAATAAAATTAAGAAAACAGCAATAACAATGGCAGTTTCAAAAACAGCACTAGAAAAACTAGCAGTGCTATGTAAGAAACAGGACTAGCAACATTGCAACAAAATTTGCAAATATATTCTATAATTTCTGTTCCCTATTGAATAAACACATAATCCCATACAAAGATAATGAAGTACAGGAGTAGCAACATTGACTCTGCTATATGAATAAATGTCTCTCTACAACTTCTGGAACAGATTACAATGTTAGTCTCCATGTTTATTTTATAAGTAAATCCAGCATTATTAATTTAAATGATTGAAACAATTGCGTGGACTGTCAGTTTCTTAACAAATTCATAGAAAATCAGAATCGGTTTCCATGATGAGCACAAAACAATCAAACACAGCTTAACATGATAGAAGCAGGAAATGAATGCTTAAATTACAAAAAGTTGAAGAAACTTGGATCAAAGAACTTCAAAATCAAGAGGAGTAACATATTAAACCTTTTTTCTCAACCTTGTGCCTGTCATTCATGGCACTTTCCTGAAACAAAGATCATGAAAATATCAACAAGAGAATTTGAAGTCAGAGAAAGGAGTTGAGAAAGGAGTTGAGACCCATTTAATTCATGACGATTATGATATCTCCAATCCCTGATGAATCATTTTCTTTGATTTTCTTCAATTTAGATCTCTCTGAATTCACTTTAATTAAAATTGTTCATTGCTGTCTTGATTCTCTACACCCAGTTCCCTTTTATAATTCATGCAATTTAAGTTTCATTGCAATTTAGATTCAGCAATTTTACTTTCTTGCACTCTAAGATTCAAGTTATTTAAATTTCTTGCAATTTAAGATTTAGCCCATTTACATTTTCTTGCTCTTTAAGTTTCAGTCATTTAAGTTTCTTACCATTTAAGTTTCAAGTAATTTACATTCAGCACTTTAGTTTCTTGCAATTTACTTTCTGTTGATCCAATTTAACTCAGTTCATCAATATTCGCTTGACTAGATAAATCACCCAATTAAAATTGCTTGATCCATCAATCCCTGTAGGATCGACCTCACTCTTGTGAGTTTTACTACTTGATGCGACCTGGTATACTTGTCGGTAGTTTTTGCGGATTCAATTTTTTGCCATCAATTGCTGAGCCTTGTCTGGTCCTGGTTCTCTGGTGCTTTCCATACTCTCCTTGGTAATTGGATTGTCTACTGGGAGACCAGTGTCTCTATCAATCAGGACTCCTTTCGCATTACATAGGCAAGAGACAAGGTTTGGGAAAGCAAGCTTGGCTTGGGTTGAGGTCTTGTTTGCGAACTTATATAGCTCACAGGGGATTATTTGGTGAACTTCCACCTCATTGCCCAACATGATGTAACAAATCATCATAGCTCTCCTTAAAGTAACTTCAAAACGGTTGCTAGTGGAGAATATGGAACATCCAATGAACTCAAGCCATCCTCTAGCAACTGGCTTGAGATCCATCCTCTTATCATTGATCCACTTGGATCCTGGCAAACATATGTCCTCCAGGACTTGATCTAGCCTTGGTTTGGCTAGTACTCTCCTTTTAAAGGATTCGGGGTCATCCTTTTGCAGGGATAATTTGAAAATTTCCCTCACTTTATCCAGATTAAAATGCAGAGTATTTCCTTGGACCATGGTATGCCATGTATGGAATCCTTGTCCCTCTTTCTTTTGTTTATCTGTCATCCACAGGTTTACAAAAAACTCATGGATGCATACTATTCCAACATTGGTTGTGGAGTTGGCCAAAAATTCCCAACCCCTCTTTTGAATCTGTTCTTAGATTTCTGGGTATTCATCTTCTTTCAAATCAAGCTTGGAGTATAACCTGTAAGGTTTGTATCCAGGTGTTGGTGGTGTGCCTTCTTTCTTGTTTCTTGATGTGGATCTTCCACTTCTTAGAGCCAGGGATTGTGAATAACTAAAATAGTAACGCTCTTGTCACACTAAACTGAAAATATTTACTCGTCACGAGCAAAATGGAGAGAGAGAATAGGCGTAGGAGAGGGGAAGAGAGGCGTGAGGGAGAAGGTGGAATTCAAATGATGAGGAAGAAGGAAAGAGGGTGGGTTTTTATAAAAGAAAAAGATAATTAAATTGAATTTGGAAGATATGATAAAAAGATATGATTAGAAATTAAATTGAATTAAGAAAGATTTAAAAAAAAGATTTGAAAAAGATTGTGGAGAGGGATGGTATACATAAAGAAAAGATATGAAAGATAGGAAAAAGATGAGATCAGAAGTTGAGTTGTGGGAAAGATATGGTTTAATTTTAAATAAATTTAAAAAGATAGTGAATTGAAGAGAAGATTGATGAAATGATATGGTTTTGAAAAAGATATGGTTTGACCAAGTCAACCCTCCTTCCCTTCCTTGGAATTCGAATGGATGGCTTGCCTCCTCGTGGGCGTTGAACACCTAGGGAACCCTCCTGGTGGCATTCAACACCAGCTCTTCATCCCTCAATGGGCGTTGAAACGCCTGATGAGCGTTAAACTTCCTTCCCTTAGATCATACATAATTGTTTCGGAAACATTTGTGAACTTTTTAACATGCAAAAGATGGCAAAAATAGATACAAATATTTAAGTTCGTCAAGTTCGTTATAAGCTACCATCTCTCCTATGTTCTCTATTATTTTTATATATGGCTTCAACAGGTGTAGGTTCAGAATTATCTCGCTTATGTATTCTTCCAACTAACATTGACACAACTATGATTTATATAGCTTGGTTCTTGATTATAAAAACAAAGTTTCATCCAAGTCTCCATCTTGTTCTTTGTTCAAATAACCTAAAAGTCACAATGAAAAAAATAATACTACTAAAACATTTGCCTAGTGAAAGAAATAGCTTGAAGAGTGAATGAGTTGATGGCTTGCTTACATATGGGGGCTGAGATAAACCAATTTGGCTTTGTTAATATCATTACTTGTAAGCTTGAGAGGTTATAGTGACGGATAAACCCCGTTTTTAGGGTTTATCTTGTGTTAAATTTAGAGTATTTTGTTAACCTTTTCTCACATTTATTCAATAAAATAGCATAATTTCATGGTTGTCTCTTAATTTGTGCTTAAAAATGAAAACATGCTTTTAGACCCTTGATTTGATAATTTTAATCTTCCTTTGATTCCACTAGATGCCTTGATATGTTTGTGGTGGACGAAATTGTGATCCTTAAAGTTGTACTCCTTCTTGGTATTTGCATGAGATTTATTTAATGGCTCTTTCAAAAATACACCAAAGAGATCATGGTATGATGAATTGGAATCTTTAATGATCCCTGGTAATGGCACGTGTGATCACAACTCCATTCAACTAACCAGCAAGTGTACTGGGTCGTCCAAGTAATAAACCTTACGTGAGTAAGGGTCGATCCCACAGAGATTGTTGGTATGAAGCAAGCTATGGTCACCTTGTAAATATCAGTTAAGCAGATTAAATTGGTTTATGATGAGTTCAAAAATTAATAATAAATAAAAAATAAAAAGGGATAGAAATGCTTATGTAAATCAATAGTGGGAATTCAGATAGGCGTGTGGAGATGCTAGAATCCTCTCGGATCTCTATTTTCTTATTACATTCATCCAATTCTTCTAACTCCTTTCCATGGCAAGCTGTATGTAGGGCATCACCGTTGTCAATGGCTACATCCCATCCTCTCAGTGAAAATGGTCCTATGCTCTGTCACAGCACGGCTAATCATCTGTCGGTTCTTAATCAGGTTGGAATAGAATCCCTTGATTCTTTTGCGTCTGTCACTAACGCCCAACCTTCAGGAGTTTGAAGCTCGTCACAATCATTCAATCCCAGAATCCTACTCGGAATACCATAGACAAGGTTTAGACTTTCCGGATTCTCATGAATGCCGCCATCAATTCTAGCTTATACCACGAAGATTCTGTTGGGAAATCTAAGAGATATGCGCCCGGCCTAGAGTAGAACGGAAGTGGTTGTCAATCACGCGCGTTCATAGGTGAGAATGATGATGAGTGTCACGGATCATCACATTCATCAAAGTGTTGTGCAACGTATATCTTGGAATAAGAATAAAAGAGAATTGAATAGAAAGTAATAATAATTGTATTGAAACTTGAGGTACAGCAGAGCTCCACACCCTTAATCTATGGTGTGCAGAAACTCCACCGTTGAAAATACATAAGTGAAAGGTTCAGGCATGGCCGAATGGCCAGCTCCCATGAAGGTGATCAAAAGACCGAATGGTCAAAAGATGACTAATACACTAGTAAAAAGTCTTATTTATACTAAACTAGCTACTAAGGTTTACATGAGTAAGTAATTGATGCATAAATCCACTTCTGGGGCCCACTTGGTGTATGTTTGGGCTGAGCTTGATCTATCCACGAGCTGAGGCTTTTCTTGGAGTTGAACGCCAAGTTATAACGTGTTTTGGGCGTTCAACTCCGGATCATGATGTGTTTCTGGCGTTTAACTCCAGACAGCAGCATGTACTTGGCGTTCAACGCCAAGTTACGTCATCAATTTCCGAATAAAGTATGAACTATTATATATTGCTGGAAATCTCTGGATGTCTACTTTCCAACGCCGTTAAGAACGCGCCATTTGGAGTTCTGTAGCTCCAGAAAATCCATTTCGAGTGCAGGGAGGTCAGATTCCAACAGCATCAGCAGTCCTTTTGTCAGCCTTTTTCAGAGTTTTGCTCAAGTCCCTCTATTTCAGCCAGAAATTACCTGAAATCACAGAAAAACACACAAACTCATAGTAAAGTCCAGAAATGTGAATTTAACATAAAAACGAATGAAAACATCCCTAAAAGTAGCTTGAACTTACTAAAAACTACCTAAAAACAATGCCAAAAAGCGTATAAATTATCCGCTCATCATAACACCAAACTTAAATTGTTGCTTGTCCCAAGCAACTGAAAATCAAATAGGATAAAAAGAATAGAATATACTATAAATTCCAGAATATCAATGAATATTAATTATAATTAGATGAGCGGGACTTGTAGCTTTTTGCTTCTGAACAGTTTTGGCATCTCACTTTTTCCTTTGAAGTTTAGAATGATTGGCTTCTCTAGGAACTTAAAATTTTGGATAGTGTTATTGACCTTCCTAGTTAAGTACGTTGATTCTTGAACACAGCTACTTATGAGTCTTGGCCGTGGCCCTAAGTATTTTGTTTTCCAGTATTACCACCGGATACATAAATGCCACAGACACATGACTGGGTGAACCTTTTCAGATTGTGACTCAGCTTTGCTAGAGTCCCCAGTTAGTGGTGTCCAGAGCTCTTAGGCACACTCTTTTTGCTTTGGATCACGACTTTAACAATTCAGTCTCAAGCTTTTCACTTGGACCTTCATGACACAAGCACATGGTTAGGGACAGCTTGATTTAGCCGCTTAGGCCTGGATTTGATTTCCTTGGGCCCTCCTATCCATTGATGCTCAAAGCCTTGGATCCTTTTTACCCTTGCCTTTTGGTTTTAAGGGCTATTGGCTTTTTCTGCTTGCTTTTTCTTTTTCTTTCTATTTTTTTGCCATTTTTTTCGCAAGCTTTTTGCTTTTTCACTGCTTTTTCTTGCTTCAAGAATCAATTTTATGATTTTTCAGATTATCAATAACATTTCTCTTTGTTCATCATTCTTTCAAGAGCCAACAGTTTTAACATTCATAAACAACAATATCAAAAGACATATGCACTGTTCAATCATTCATTCAGAAAACAAAAAGTATTGTCACCACATCAATATAATTAAATTAAATTCAAGGATAAATTCGAAATTCATGTACTTCTTGTTCTTTTGAATTAAAACATTTTTCATTTAAGAGAGGTGAAGGATTAATGGAATTATTCATAGTTTTAAGACATAGTTACTAACTACTAATGATCATGAAGTAGAGACACAAAACATAGATAAACATACAACATAAAAACCGAAAAGCAGAAAGAAATAAGAACAAGGAATGAATCCACCTTAGTGGCGTCTTCTTCTTGAAGGACCAACAATGTCCTTAAGCTCTTCTATGTCCCTTCCTTGCCTTTGTTGCTCCTCCCTCATTGCTCTTTGATCTTCTCTTATTTCATGGAGAATGATGGAGTGCTCATGATGTTCCACCCTTAATTGTTCCATATTGTGGCTCAAACCTTCTAAGGAAGTGTTGAGTTGTTCCCAATAGTTGTTGGGAGGAAAGTGCATCCCTTGAGGCATCTCAGGGATTTCTTGATGATGAGCTTCCTCATGCATCTCTTGAGAACCGTGAAGGGTCTCTCTTGCTTGCTCCATCCTCTTCTTGGTGATGGGCTTATCCTCTTCAATGGGATGTCTCCTTCTATGATAACTCCAGCTGAGTAACATAGATGGCAAATAAGGTGAGGAAAAGCTAGCCTAGCCATGGTGGAGGGCTTGTCAGCTATTTTGTAGATTTCACTGGAGATGACCTCATGAACTTCTATTTCCTCTCCAATCATGATGCTATGAATCATGATGGCCCGATTCACAGTAGCTTCAGATCGGTTGCTAGTGGGAATAATGGAGCATTGAATGAACTCCAACCATCCTCTAGCCACAGGCTTGAGGTCCAATCTTCTTAGTTGAACTGGCTTGCCTTTGGAGTCTCTTTTCCATTGAGCTCCTTCCACACACATGTCCATTAGGACTTGGTCCAACCTTTGATTAAAGTTGACCCTTCTAGTGTAGAGGCGTTCATCTCCTTGCATCATGGGCAAATGAAATGCCAACCTCACATTTTTCGGACTAAAATCTAAGTATTTCTCCCGAACCATTATGAGATAATTCTTTGGATTCGGGTTCATACTTTGATTATGGTTCCTAGTGATCCATGCATTGGCATAGAACTCTTGAACCATTAAGATTCCGACTTGTTGCATGGGGTTGGTTAGGACTTCCCAACCTCTTCTTCGGATCTCATGTCGGATCTCCGGATACTCATTTTTCTTGAGCTTGAAAGGGACCTCAGGGATCACCTTCTTCTTTGCCACAACATCATAGAAGTGGTCTTAATGGATCTTGGAGATGAATCTTTCCATCTCCCATGACTCAGAGGTGGAAGCTTTTGTCTTCCCTTTTCCTTTTCTAGAGGATTCTCTGGCCTTAGGTGCCATTGATGGTAGTGGAAAACAAAAAAGATTGTGCTTTGACCACACCAAACTTAAAATATTGCTCGTCCTCGAGCAAGAGAAGAAAGAAGAGAAGAAGAAGAAGAGAATATGGAGGAGAAGGGGAAGTGTAGGTTCGGCCAAGGTGTAGAAGAGGGGGTTGTGTTGTGTGAAAATGAAGGAGAATGGAAGGGTATATATAGGGAGAGGGGAGAGTGAAGTTTCGGCCATATAGGGTGGGAGTGGGTGGGAAAATGTTTTTGAATTTTGAAGGTAGGTGGGGTTTATTGGGAAGCGTGGATGGATGTGAGTGGTGAAGGGGGTAATTGGGAAGAGAGATTGAGGTGATTGGTGAAGGGTTTTGGGAAGTGTAAAATAGGATTAGGAGGTAAGGTGGGAATATAGTAGGTGGGGATCCTGTGGGGTCCACAGATCCAGAGGTGTCAAGGAATTCCATCCCTGCACCAAATAGGCATGTAAAATGCCTTTGCACACCATTCTGGCGTTAAACGCCGAGTGGTGCACGTTCTGGGCGTTCAACGCCCATGTAAAGCATGTTTCTGGCGTTGAACGCCAGTTTCATGCTTGTTACTGGCGTTCAGCGCCAGCTTTTCCTCTAGGCACATTCCTGGCGTTCAGCGCTAGAATGTTGCTTGTTTCTGGCATTCAGCGCCAGATTCATGCTCTGTTCTGGCGTTGAACGCCAGCCAGATGCATCTTACTGGCGTTGAACGCCAGCCTGTGCTTCCTCCAAAGTGTGATTTTTCTTCTGCTGTTTTTGATTTTGTTTTTAATTTTTCTATTTTTTTCGTGACTCCACATGATCATGTACCTAATAAAACACAAAATAACAATAAAATAAAATAAAATAAAAATTAGATAAATAAAATTGGGTTGCCTCCCAACAAGCGCTTCTTTAGTGTCAATAGCTTGACAGTGGCTCTCATGGAGCCACAAAGGTGATCAGGTCAATGTTGTATAGTCCCAACACCAAACTTTAGAGTTTGGATATGGGATCTTGACACCAAACTTAGAGTTTGGTTGTGGCCTCCCAACATCAAACTTAGAGTTTGACTGTGGGGGCTCTTCTTGACTCTGAACTGAGAGAAGTTCTTCATGCTTACTCTCTTTTGTCACAGAGGGATGGCCATGTTCCTTAAACACAAGGTAGTCCCCATTCAATTGAAGGACTATTTCACCTCTGTTGACATCTATCACAGCTCCTGCTGTGGCTAGGAAAGGTCTTCCAAGGATGATGCATTCATCCTCTTCTTTCCTAGTGTCTAAGATTATGAAATCAGCAGGGATGTAAAGGCCTTTAACCTTTACTAACACGTCCTCCACTATTCCATAAGCTTGTCTCAATGACTTGTCTGCCAATTGTAATGAGAACAAGGCAGGTTGTACCTCTATGATCCCCAGCTTCTCCATTACAGAGAGTGGCATAAGATTTATCCCTGACCCTAGATCACATAGAGCCTTTTCAAAGGTCATGGTGTCTATGGTACAAGGTATTAAGAACTTGCCAGGATCTTGTTTCTTTTGAGGTAGAGTTTGCTGAATCCAGGTATCCAGTTCACTAATGAGCAAGGGGGGTTCACTTTCCCAAGTCTCATTACCAAACAACTTGGCATTCAGCTTCATGATAGCTCCTAAATATGGAGCAACTTGCTCTCCAGTCACATCTTCATCCTCTTCAGAGGAAGAATAGTCTTCAGAGCTCATGAATGGCAGAAAGAGATTTAATGGAATCTCTATGGTCTCTATATGAGCCTCAGATTCCTTTGGATCCTTAATAGGAAATTCCTTCTTGCTTGAGGGACGTCCCAGGAGGTCTTCCTCACTAGGATTTTCGTCCTCCTCCTCCCTTGTGCATTCGGCGATATTGATTATATCAATGGCCTTGCACTCTCCTTTTGGATTCTCTTCTGTATTGCTTGGGAGAATACTGGGAGGAGTTTCTATGACTTTCTTACTCAGCTGGCCCACTTGTGCCTCCAGATTTCTAATGGAGGATCTTGTTTCACTCATGAAACTGAAAGTGGCCTTTGACAGAATACTGTGTCTGTTGCTGAGAAGATGATGGAAAAAGCTTGCTATTGCTTAGCCTATTGCATCCACCATTGTTAAAGCCTTGTTGAGGCTTTTGTTGATCCTTCCATGAGAAATTTGGATGATTTCTCCATGATGAGTTATAGGTGTTTCCATAAGGTTCACCCATGTAATTAACCTCTGCCATTGCAGGGTTCTCAGGATCATAAGCTTCTTCAGAAGCTGCCTCCTTAGTACTATTGGATGCATTTTTCCATCCATTCAGACTTTGAGAGATCATGTTGACTTGCTGAGTCAACACTTTGTTCTGAGCCAATATGGCATTCAGAGCATCAATTTCAAGAACTCTTTTCTTCTAGGGTATCCCATTATTCACGGAATTCCTCTCAGAAGTGTACATGAATTGGTTGTTTGCAACCATGTCAATGAGTTCTTGAGCCTCTTCAGGTGTTTTCTTTAAGTGAATAGATCCACCTGCAGAATGGTCCAATGACATTTTCGAAAATTCAGATAGACCATAATAGAATATATCTAATATGGTCCATTCTGAAAACATGTCAGATGGGCACCTTTTGGTCAGCTGCTTGTATCTTTCCCAAGCTTCATAGAGGAATTCACCATCTTTTTGTTTGAAGGTTTGAACATCCACTCTCAGTTTGCTCAGCTTTTGAGGAGGAAAGAATTTATCCAAGAAGGCAGTGACCAGCTTATCCTAGGAGTCCAGGCTATCCTTAGGTTGTGAATCCAACCATATTCTAGCTCTGTCTCTCACAGCAAAAGGGAAAAGCATGAGTCTGTAGACTTCAGGATCAACTCCATTCGTCTTTACAGTCTCACAGATCTGCAAGAACTCAGTTAAAAATTGATAAGGATCTTCTGATGGAAGTCCATAAAACTTGCAGTTTTGTTGCATTAAGGCAACTAGCTGAGGTTTCAGCTCAAAGTTATTGGCTCCAATGGCAGGAATGGAGATGCTTCTTCCATCAAATTTGGATGTTGGCTTTGTGAAGTCACCAAGCATTCTCCTTGCATTATTATTATTTTCGGCTGCCATCTCCTTCTCTTGTTCAAAAATTTCTGAAAGGTTGTTTCTGGATTGTTGTAATTTAGTTTCTCTTAGTTTCCTTTTCAGAGTCCTTTCAGGTTCAGGATCAATTTCAACAAGAGTGCCTTTTTCCCTGTTCCTGCTCATATGAAAGAGAAGAAAACAAGAAAAGAAAGAGAAATCCTCTATGTCACAGTATAGAGATTCCTTTATGTTAGTAGAAGAAGAAAGGGGAGAAGAATGCAGAAGAGGGGATTCGGATATTTAGATGGAGAGAGGTGAAGGGAAGTGTTAGTAATTAAATAATTAAATAGAATAAGAAAAGAGATGGAGAATTTCGAAAATAATTTTGAAAAAGTGGTTAGTGATTTTCGAAAATCAGAGATAAGATATAATTAAAATTCAAAACAATTAAAAAGAATTTTTGAAAAAGAGAGAAGTATTTTCGAAAATTAGGGAGGGATAGGTAGTTAGTTGGTTTTGAAAAAGATAGGAAACAAACAAAAAGTTAGTTAGTTGATTGAAAAAGATATTAAAATCAAATTTGAAAAAGATAAGAAGATAATAAGTTAGATAAGATATTTTGAAATCAAATTTTGAAAAAGATAAAATTTTTGAAAAAGATAAGATAAAGGATAAAAAGATTTAATTCAAAAATTTTAAAATTACTTACTTCACTAACAAGAAACTATAAGATAAGATTGTAGAACTTAAAGATTGAACCTTTCTTAACAAGAAAGTAACAAACTTCAAATTTTTGAATCAATCACATTACTTGTTAGCTAATTTTGAAAATATGATGTAAAAGATTAGAAAAAGATTTTGAAAATAATTTGAAAAAGAATTTTTGAAATTTTCGAAAAAATAAAAAAAAATGAAAAAGATATAATTTTTGAAAAAGATTTTGAAAAGATAAGATTTTTAAAATTGAAAATTTGACTTGACTTGTAAGAAACAACTAATTTTGAAAATTTTTTACTAAGTCAACTCAAATTTTCGAAAATTTGGAGAAAAATAAGGTAAAGATATTTTTTTTGAATTTTTTTGGATTTTTAATCATGAGAGAGAAAAACACAAAAATGACTCACAACATGAAAATTATGAATCAAAACTCATGATGCATGCAAGAACACTATGAATGTCAAGATGAACACCAAGAACACTTTGAAGATCATGATGAACATCAAGAACATAATTTTGAAATATTTTTGATGCAAAGAAAACATGCAAGACACCAAAGTTAGAAATCTTTAATGCATGGACTCTAACAAACAAAAAATGCATATGAAAAACAACAAACAACACAAAACAAGAAAGCATCAAGATCAAACAAGAAGACTTGTCAAGAACAACTTGAAGATCATGAAGAACACTATGAATGCATGAAATTTTCGAAAAATGCAAGAAAAAAATTTTAAAGCATGCAATTGACACCAAACTTAAAAATTGACTCAAAACTCAAACAAGAAACACAAAATTTTTTTGATTTTTATGATTTTATAATTTTTTTTGTATTTTTATTAATTTTTTTCAAAAATATTCTTTGGAAAAACGAAAAAGAAAAGAAAAATTTTGAAAAAGATTTTTGAAAAGAAAATTACCTAATCTAAGCAACAAGTTGAACCGTCAGTTGTCCATACTCGAACAATCCCCGGCAACGGCGCCAAAAACTTGGTGGACGAAATTGTGATCCTTAAAGTTGTACTCCCTCTTGGTATTTGCATGAGATTTATTTAATGGCTCTTTCAAAAATACACCAAAGAGATCATGGTATGATGAATTGGAATCTTTAATGATCCCTGGTAATGGCACGTGTGATCACAACTCCATTCAACTAACCAGCAAGTGTACTGGGTCGTCCAAGTAATAAACCTTACGTGAGTAAGGGTCGATCCCACAGAGATTGTTGGTATGAAGCAAGCTATGGTCACCTTGTAAATATCAGTTAAGCAGATTAAATTGGTTTATGATGAGTTCAAAAATTAATAATAAATAGAAAATAAAAAGGGATAGAAATACTTATGTAAATCAATAGTGAGAATTTCAGATAGGCGAGTGGAGATGCTAGAATCCTCTCGGATCTCTATTTTCTTATTACATTCATCCAATTCTTCTTACTCCTTTCCATGGCAAGCTGTATATAGGGCATCACCGTTGTCAATGGCTACATCCCATCCTTTCAGTGAAAATGGTCCTATGCTCTGTCACAGCACGGCTAATCATCTGTCGGTTCTCAATCAGGTTGGAATAGAATCTCTTGATTCTTTTGCGTCTGTCACTAACGCCCAGCCTTCAGGAGTTTGAAGCTCGTCACAGTCATTCAATCCCAGAATCCTACTTGGAATACCATAGACAAGGTTTAGACTTTCCGGATTCTCATGAATGCCGCCATCAATTCTAGCTTATACCACGAAGATTCTGTTGGGGAATCTAAGAGATATGCGCCCGGCCTAGAGTAGAACGGAAGTGGTTGTCAATCACGCGCGTTCATAGGTGAGAATGATGATGAGTGTCACGGATCATCACATTCATCAAAGTGTTGTGCAATGTATATCTTGGAATAAGAATAAAAGAGAATTGAATAGAAAGTAATAATAATTGTATTGAAACTTGAGGTACAGCAGAGCTCCACACCCTTAATCTATGGTGTGCAGAAACTCCACCGTTGAAAATACATAAGTGAAAGGTTCAGGCATGGCCGAATGGCCAGCCCCCATGAAGGTGATCAAAAGACCGAATGGTCAAAAGATGACTAATACACTAGTAAAAAGTCTTATTTATACTAAACTAGCTACTAAGGTTTACATGAGTAAGTAATTGATGCATAAATCCACTTTCGGGGCCCACTTGGTGTATGTTTGGGCTGAGCTTGATCTATCCACGAGCTGAGGCTTTTCTTGGAGTTGAACGCCAAGTTATAACGTGTTTTGGGCGTTCAACTCCGGATCATGACGTGTTTCTGGCGTTTAACTCCAGACAGCAGCATGTACTTGGTGTTCAACGCCAAGTTACGTCATCAATTTCCGAATAAAGTATAGACTATTATATATTGCTGGAAAGCTCTGGATATCTACTTTCCAACGCCGTTGAGAGCGTGCTATTTAAAGTTCTGTAGCTTCAGAAAATCCATTTCGAGTGCAGAGAGGTCAGATTCCAACAGCATCAGCAGTCCTTTGGTCAGCCTTTTTCAGAGTTTTGCTCAAGTCCCTCAATTTCAGCCAGAAATTACCTGAAATCACAGAAAAACACACAAACTCATAGTAAAGTCCAGAAATGTGAAGTTAACATAAAAACTAATGAAAACATCCCTAAAAGTAGCTTGAACTTACTAAAAACTACCTAAAAACAATGCCAAAAAGCGTATAAATTATCCGCTCATCAGTTTGCTAGTGATCTCAAATTGAAAAAGGCTAGGAATGGATCAAAGGAGTAAAAAAGAAAGCATGCAAAGTGGAGAAATCATGAAAAGCCAAAGGTTTGGGATACGTCCATGGACACGCACGCACACTAGACGCATAGACGTGGATCACGTAAAATCCCATGGGCGCGCACGCGTGCTGTACGCATACGCGTCAGTGCTGGCACGTGATTTTTTAAGTGAAATCATGCCCAGCGAATTTACAGAGGCTGTGGGGCCCAGTTTGGAATCAACTTTGGCGCCAAAATGCTTAAAAGGATCAAGGATTGAAGGGAAAGGCATCATTCAATACCATGCCATTCATTACACATAATTAGGACTTTAGATCTAGTTTTTAGAGTTAGTTTTTCTAGAGAGAGAAGCTCTATCTTCTCTCTAGAATTAGGATTAGGTTTAGGTTAGAATTTCTTAGATCTAGGTTTTAATCTTTGCTTTCATCTACTTCTACCTTTCAATTCTACATTTCTACTTCTTGTTCTTCTATTCTCTTGTTGCAAATTTCTTTATTTTGTTTTCATACTTTGTAGTTGATATACTCTTGTTCTTTTTATTTTCTTTTAATGCAATTTGAGGTAATTCCTGTTAATTGTGTTTTCCTTGATTGTTGTTGTTAATTCTTTGCAACTAATTGTTGTTAGGTTTCATTCTTGTTGTCAATTTACTATGCTTTCCTTTTATGCCTTCCAAGTGTTTGATGAAATGTTTGGAAGGATGTTAGAGTAGACTTTTATATTCTTGGCTTGAGATGGTAACTTAGGGATTCTTGAGTTACTAATATCCAAGTGATTGATGATTGATAGCCATTGACCCTAGCTCTCATTAATTCAATTATTGAATAGTTAGGACCTATGGACTTGGATTGATATAGCTCATTTGACCTTCCTTTACTTGTTAGAAGATGATTTAATGGGATTGATCCTTGCAATTATCCTTGACCACCAAACCTTGCCAAGACCGTTTTATCATTTGATTTTCATTGCCATTTACTTTTCATGTTTCTTATCCAAAACCCCCAAAATATATGACTCATGACCAATGACAAGAACACTACCCTGCAAGTCCTTTGAGAAGACGACCCGAGGTTTAAATACTTCGGTTATTAGGATTATTAGGGGTTTGTACTTGTGACAAACAAATGTTTGTATGAAAGGATTATTGTCGGTTTAGAAACTATACTTGCAACGAGACTTCATTAGTGAAATTCTAGACCACACAAAAATTCAATCATCAAAATGGCGTCGTTGCCGGGGATTTGCAATTGTGTGCCTTGTTATTGGTTATTGTATATATGTGAATATTGTGAATATATGTGTCTTTTGTTTGTTTGTTAGCTTTTGTTAGCTTTAGGACTTTATTAGTTTTGTTTTTGTTTCCACTATAAATTCTCACCCATTTGGTTATGAGTTTGGTTCTAATTGTGTTGTAGAAAATGTGAACTTCAATGATAACATGTACAAAGGATAGAACCATCAAAGATGGGAGGAACCTCAAGAAAGTGATCACTCCTCTTGGCAACAACCTCCGGACACTTACAGGTATAACTCCCATCCTAAGGCATGTCAATCCAATGGCTATGGTGAATCTTTTCATCACAATCATGCACCATGTAACAACCCTGATTTTCGAGTACGCGAGATCTTTTCTGAAAGTACGAATTTCTCCGGAAGATCAGTAAAGGGAACACCTCTGTTATATCATCAAGCATCTCAATCCTCATTATCATTATGTCATCCTTAAGCTAGAACCTCCTTTGAGGCAAGCTCGATAATGCAATCGCGAAGAACCTAGTTTTTGAACCGTATCGGTTGGCAGTTTTGATTCTGACTTTCGTAAATAGTCTCAGTTTGACGAACTGGACTCGATTCATGAGAGGATAGGGATAATAGTATAATAATATCATTATATTAGTATTAGAAAATTCTTGAATGATATTATAAGGTTACCTGGTCAGTTTTTGTTAAAAACAGAAAATCGGTTTAACCGGGTTTACGGTTTACTGGTGCAGCTTAGCATCAGCACTTTCTGATGAATTTAGCAATGCTAAGGCCTCATTATACATGTTCTATTCTCATAATAAATATGTTACTAGTGTCATTTATGCTAGTAGCTCAGAAAATAATTTTTAGAGATGTTTTTACGAGTGTTCCGATACACCTAGTTTTAGTAGTTGTACACTAGAGATATTTTAATATTATTTTAATCCACCTCCAAGCCAACCAATCACAACTCACCCTAAACCCCCAAAACCCCCAAGGCTGCCTCATTTGCTCATTGTGGCCGAAAATCACCAAGAGAAAAAGGCTACCCTGAGATATTTGTGTGATGATCTGCTGCGTGAAGGCAGTCAGATAGATGGTGGTGTGACCACTGAGAACGCTTTCCTGCGGTACAGATCTATATTTTGATTATGTAAGGCAGAGGGGTTATTTCCTGCTACAGAGTACCGTGACCACCTGTTCCATTTCTATAGTGGCAGAGGGTTATTTCCTGTATACAGAAGGTGTGTCGGCATACATCCCTGCAGTGGCAGATGTGTTATTTCCTGCGTGCATTGGACCCTGTGGTGGCAGAGGGGTTATTTCCTGTACACAGGGGTATAGCCAATAGGAAAGCCTTATCCAGACAGAGGTTGCTGGATAACGTCGGGAGCGGGTTAGTAACCGACAGATGAGCTCATTACCTGCACTAGGGCTAGACATGCATCATTCTTGTCTGCGCATTATTCTCTATTGCATTCCTTTTTGTGTGTGACCTATTTCTTTGTGTTTGTCTGCTTGTATGCTATTTCTATGTTTTATTATCTTGTATTCTTTTGTTTGTGTTCTGCTTTCTATCGTCTCTACTTTCTCTTTCTGTCTTTATCTTTCGTTTACTGCTTCGCTATATTCTATTATTCGTCTACTAATCGACCCCAAATAAATGAACGTAACTAATAACCCCGACCCTACTAAGAACTCCCCAGTTCTTACCCCTTCTCTCTCCCTTCCCCCTTCAGATGGAAGTAAGAGTACCTTACCGTAGTTTGTTGATGATGGTTCTGCAAAGAGGATTCTGCTATAGATAGTCTTCTGAGTCTAGGGTGAATATCGTTCTCTGTTTATATGTATATACTGTGAAACCAGCCAACGTCTACACCCTGTTCGTATGCACACTTTAACCTAAATCCTGTGTATGAGATTCCTATTGTGTGGCTACTTCATGAGGTACCAGAGAGACGTCCTGTGGAAAAGTCTGATCGTGCAGAGGAGTAGCAGATGATGTTCTATCTTTTGATGATGTTCCACCTGACTTGAGTTGTGAAGACTTAGAACATACTTTCCCTCGCTTTAGTGGTTTAGAGGGACTAGGTGAGTAGAGAGTCTAGGCTAGCCTAGGCCCCAGCTTAGGGACTTCTTGAACAGGTCAGGGCCTAGGATGTTGTATGTATATATACGTATATAGTTATTATCTAGCTATATCTAGGGGTGTTCTAACTAAAGGTCTATACTCTAACAAAGGCTGGATAAATGAATGTTGCTAGCTACTCGTGATGTATTTATGTGTGGTTGTTTATAAATGTTTTATCTGTTATTACTTGTGAATTGATTATGAGTGATTCTGTGTATTAATTCAAACGTTTCAAAAAAAAATAAAAATACTTCGCAAATTAACTACGTTTTTAACAACGAATCAGGCTTATATGATAAATAATAGATAATAATTAGGAAGACAAATTGGTAGCGCTCAGTTTCCGGTATGATCTAGACATATTGAAAATTGGGTCGTTACACACCACCACCATATGCCTATGAATTTTACCCTCAACATGATCCTTCACCATGCTCACAAGCCCCTTTTTACCAAGCACCTTCATATGATCCTTATCCACCATATGACCAATCACCCGTACCATATCCTGGTGGCTATTGTGAGCAAGAACCTTTAGAACCACCACGACCTTTTCATGATTACTACCAAGAGCCACCTCAATACACATCACCGCCACATTTTCACCAAGAAGAACCACCTTCCTACTATGAACCCTTTCTCCAAAATGATGAACCCTCCTATCCAAGCCAAGCCCTAATGGACAATTCTCTCACTTTGCTACTTCAAGGGCAAGCGGCCATGCAAAGGAATGCACTAGAGTTTGTGGCTAACTTGACCGAGGTAGTGCACACTTTAGCCTACCAATGCTTGAACACTTGAGGTACTTCTGTGACCACATGTGAAAGATCAAAAGAAAAGCAAAGTATGAAAGAGAGATTGGAAAGTACGATGGAGAGTGAGGAGTTAGATTTTGTATTAGAACAACTGAAGGAAGCCATGATTGTTGAAGAAGAGGAAGAAGTGGTTGAAGATTTAGGAGATGCAGAACCACCATGGGAATCTCAAGAACCTCTCTCCAAAAAGCTTAATATTGACGTTGAGGAGGGTATACAACCTCCAACATACATCATAATTGAAGGCTTTGAAGAAGTTAACCAAGAGGAAGATTCAATCATTGATGAATTCCTATCCAAAATGGAATCTTCTCCCATGGAAATCGACATTGAAGTCATTGAAGACAACTCACTATCAAGAAACATTGATGACCTTGTTGAAGACTATTCCAATGAATGTGAAGTTGATGTTGAAGTAGATTTCACACAACCTTCTAAGTTTGACTCAATTGATGATGAGGAGGACTTGGAAGAAGTCAACAAGCAAGAAGAATTTGAAGAAAGTTGTCAAAAGGTGGAAATCACTAAAGAAGAGCATAAGGGAGTATACCTCGCATTGTGTAAGAGTGGGAAAATCACCCTTCCTAAATCACCATCCAATACAATATTCATTAAGGTTGAACTCTCAAGACATAGGGACCATGATTGGATAAATGCTACTATGTATGGGTCTAGAAGGTAAACTTGGTGTGCTAAAGAGAATTCTATATGTCAACCCCGGATGGAAGAATCATGATGCTCAACTTGAAGATGGGTGTGAAAATAAGATATGGGATCCCGGATCGAAGCATGAAGACCAACTATGGGAGCTCATATCTTGGGTAGAACTTCACTAAAGCTTGGTGAAGATGGTTGGAATTTCCGTCAACCATTTGAGGAGCAAAGATCCTTGGAGATTCAAGGATGAGTACAAGCACAAGCCACCATGACAAAGAGCTTCCCAAATGTCCAACTTAAGGACTTAAATTAAAAGTGCTAGGTGAGAGACACCCCACCATGGTAAACTCTTTCCCCTCTCTTTTGGATTTGATTAATAAGTGATTTGAGTTACCATTATAGGTAGTTTTCTCTTCATGTAGTTGTCTTAATAAATTGGATGTTGATTGCTTGTGGTGCAACCTTCCCATGCTTAGAGTTGAAAACCCTTCAAAAAAACCAAAAAGATTTCTTGTGATTTTGCCTTTGTGGGTATTTGGAGTTATAGACAGTTTTAGGGAGATTTTAGGCTGTTTTTATTATTTCTGTTAAAAAAAATATGGGCAGGGACGCGTACGCACGTTGTACGCATACGCGTCGATGAGTGGATGCGGCCCCATACATTAATCCAGAGAGTTGGGTGACCCTGTGCTAACATTGGGCCCCTCGCACAAGCTGCAACCCACGCGGACGTGTACATGATGCGTACGCATAGATGCGTTGGTGCAAAATCGATACCAATGACCCGAGAGTTATGACAACTCTGGCCCAACACTATGCCTCTAGCCCAACTCTCCAGGCACGCGGACGCATACATAACGCGTACGCATCCATGCGCACGTTCCCATCCACGCTCAAGCGCGCATGACGCCTCCGCGTGCATCCCATTTTTGCCCACCCACGCAGACGCGTACAGGACGCGCACGCGTGGATTCAAAATTATAACCCCCATTTATGCAAAAGCCCTAGCACCGCGTCCCTCAAACTCCTTCTCTCTAACGTTTCCTCTTCGTTCCACCCTCGACCCCCATAGCTCACCACCACTCTCCAAAGCCACCCTCGTCCGCTATTGTCCGGCGACCTCACAACTACTGCCGAACCACCACAAACCCTTTTTTTTTCTCTCTCCCTCTCTTTCTACCTCTCACTTTCACCCCGTGCCTCCAACCATAGCTCAGCCGCGGCCACCTGTCACTGCCACCTCTCTCCCCTCTCGTCCCCCTCTTTTCTCTCTCCTCGCTAACCACTCCTCTGCTCAGACCTCTGTTCGTCGCCCTTCTCTGTCGTCACGCCTCTGCCCTGCGACTCTGCACCATCCTCCGTGCCACTGCGAGCTCAGTCGCTGCCACCAAATCTGAGTGGCACCACCTCTGTTCCTTTTCCTTCTCACATTTCCCAGTTCCCCCTCTGTTTTTCTGCTACCCTCCAGGTTCCCCCTGCTTCATTGCCTCTCTGTTTCACTTCCTTTTTGTTTAATTTTTCTAGTTAATTTTAGTTAGTTAGTTGAGTAATCTTGTTTGTTAGGTTAGATAGAGATGCATGCGGTTAGGTAGTTAGGATGTGGCTAGACAATTTTAGGCCTGATAATTGCTCCGTTCATGTTTTCTTTCTGAATGCTGCCTTGTTTGCTGAGTGATGGTTGATGTGTTGTTCTGTGTATATATTGCTAATGTTATGTGATAAACCACTATTTTATGGTTTATTGGTGCACGAAATTGCGATCTCAATGGCGCCAACAACTTGGTACACACAATTGTAATCTCAACACTTTTTCATAACTTCGCACAACTAACCAGCAAGTGCACTGGTTCGTCCAAGTAATAAACCTTACGTGAGCAAAGGTCGATCCCACGGAGATTGTCGGCTTGAAGCAAGCTATGGTCATCTTGTAAATCTCCATCAGGCAGATTCAAATAGTTATGGAGTTTTGATAAATTAAAAGATAAATAAGCATAAAATAAAGATAGAGATACTTATGTAATTCATTGGTGGGAATTTCAGATAAGCGTATGGAGATGCGTTGTTCCTTCTGAATCTCTGCTTTCCTATTGCCTTTATCCAATCCTTCATACTCCTTTCTATGGCAAGCTGTATATTGGGTGTCACCGTTGTCAATGGCTACCTCCCATCTTCTCAGTGAAAATGGTCCTCTACGGTTTCTGTACGGCTAATCAACTGTCGGATTTCTCGTCTCGGATGAAAAATACCATGCACAGAGATCGTATGGCTAATCAGCTATTGGTTCTCGATCATGTAGGAATAAGATTTACTATCCTTTTGCGTCTGTCACCACGCCCTACAGTCGCGAGTTTGAAGCTCGTCACAGTCATCCCACCCCAGATCTTACTCGAAATACCACAGACAAGGTTTAAACTTTCCGGATCTCAAGAATGCTGCCAATGGATGCTAGCCTATACCACGAAGATTCAAATCTTGGATTCAGATGCCCCATTTTCAGAGGGGATTCGATGTGAATCGTTGTTTAGAAACCCAAGAGATATACATTCAAGCTTGTTTTCATGTAGAACAGAAGTGGTTGTTAATCACGCGTTCATAAGTGAGAATGGTGATGAGTGTCACATAATCATCACATTCATCATGTTCTTGTGTGTGAATGAATATCTTAGAATAAGAATAAGCATGAATTAAATAGAAGAACAATAGTACTTTGCATTAATACTTGAGGAACAACAGAGCTCCACACATTAATCTATGGTGTGTAGAAACTCCACCGTTGAAAATACACAAGTGATGAAGGTCCAGGCATGGCCGAATGGCGAGCCCCCAAAACGTGAACAAGAGATCAAAAGATGAGTACAATAGTAAAAAGTTCTATTTATACTAAACTAGTTACTAGGGTTACAAAAATAAGTAAATGATGCAGAAATCCACTTCTAGGACCCACTTTGTGTGTGCTTTGGCTGAGCATTGAAGCTTTCAGATGTAGAGGCCTTCTTTGGAGTTAAACGCCAGTTTGTAACTTGTTTCTGACGTTTGACTCTAGCTTGCAACTTGTTTTTGGCGTTTAACGCTAGAATAGGGCAGAAATATGGTGTTGAACGCCAGTTTGCGTAGTCTAAACTCGGGCAAAGTATGGACTATTATAAATTGCTGGTAAGCCCTGGATGTCTACTTTCCAAAACATCCATTTCGAGTGTAGGGAGGTCAGAATCCAACAGCATCAGCAGTCTTTTTCAGCCTCTGAATCAGATTTTTGCTCAGGTCCCTCAATTTCAGCCAGAAAATATCTAAAATCACAGAAAAATATACAAACTCATAGTAAAGTTCAGAAATTTGAATTGTGCTTAAAAACTAATAAAAATATACTAAAAAGTAACTAAATCATACTAAAAACTATATAAAGATAATGCCAAAAAGCGTATAAATTATCCGCTCATCACAATACCAAACTTAAATTGTTGCTTGTCCCCAAGCAACTATAAACAAAATAGGATAAAAAGAAGAGAATATACAATGAATCTCACAATATCAATGAAACTTAGTCCCAATTAGATGAGCGGGACTAGTAGCTTTTTGCATTGTAAAATCAGGAGCTCCTTCCTCCTAAATGGTAACTCTTCTAGCTGCCATGTTTTCTACACATAAAACAACCGAATCAGTAGAATCGGGGCTGGTTTCTTCCTCAGATTCACTTTCAGATCCGCCCTCAGAGCGGACTAACCTACGCTGTTCTCGCCTTATTCGTGAAATTGTTCTTTCAATTTCAGGATCGAATATTAGCAAGCGCGGATCAGGAAGTGAACGTGTCATTTAACGGAAGAAACATGCAGCTCATAGTAGCAAAATTAAATAAAATGCAAGTAAATAGATTCTAATTAATAAAATTAGCACTCTATTGCAACTCCTCGACAACGGCACCAAAAATTGATGGAGTGCAGAAGCTGATTAATTAAAAATTTATTTAAAGTGTTACGTTGCAAGTATAGTTCTTAACTCACCGAAAATCTTCCTATCAATTTAGAAATATGTCACAGAAAGTTTAAATTAAAATTACTGGGAGTTTTAAGTCCCAGGTCGTCTCCCAACGAGTTGCAGAAAAGTGTGCTGTTTTATTAATTAGATATTCCAAGAAGTTGAGCTAAGTAAATTGGAATTTAAATTGAGGAATTTTAAATAATATAAATAAAAGCCTTGAGTGGGAATTGATTGGTTAGAATCTCTATCATTGATGGTGTGATTGTAAGATTAATTTATAATTAATAGTTGTTCTGTTTGGTTATCCCTTACTAGGTAAGGGAAAGTCAAACAAGTGGGAATGCCAGATCTGTTCACAAATTTCAACCCACTTAGTTCAAAGGGATTGGCGTCCGTGACAGGATAGCAATCCAACTTTTAACCCAATTACAAATTTTTCCTTCAATCCTTCCAACTCAAGAGTTCCTTTTAATCAACTCCCCATCAAGTAATGAAACTACTCACGCATTGTAAATAAAAAATCCATGGCACATGAAAGGGAATTAAAAGAAGACATGATTATTGGAATGGAAATTAAATTAAAAAGAAATAATCCTTGCATTAATTAATCATAAAAGTATCTGAATGACAAAATTGAACATAACAAAGAACATGGAAGAATAAAACCAAGTTAAGAGAACAAACTAGAATGATGAAGTCTTGATGAGGAAATAACTCTTCTCAATGTTCCAATGCTAAGACCAATTGAAAATTAAAATCCTAAAAACTAGAGAGAAAAACCTAAGAGAGTGAAAAACTAGATCTAAAAATTACTCAATGAAAATGTCTCGTTGTTTCTGCATATTCTCTTACTCTAGTCTGCTGTTCCGGGCCGAAAACTGGGCCAAAATAGTGTCCAAAATCGCTGGTTTTGGATTCTGCAGATTATGCAGATCGCGCATGTCACGCGATCGCGTCGTCCATGCGGACGCGTCACTTGCGCTTTTCCTCTTCACGCGTTCGCGTTGTCCACGCTACCGCGTCACTTGTGCTTTCCAATCCGCGCGGCCGCGCAAGCCATGCGGCCGTGTCACTGCGATTTGCGCTCCTTCGCGCGGTCGCGTGAGCCATGCGACCGCGTCACTTTTCGCTGGTTATCTCCTCAAATTCTTGTGTTCCTCCCATTTTTGTTATCTTCCTCTCCAATCTCCGTCTCGATCATGCCCTATAAAGCGTGAAACGCTTGACACACAGATTACGGCATCGAATGGAGTAAAGGAGAATTAAAATTAAATAATTAAAGTCTCTAGGAAGCAATTTTCAAACATGTAATAAATTCAAGAAGGAAATCTAAATGCATGCTAAATTGATGAATAAGTGGGTAAGGATCACGACAAAACCACACAATTAAACACAATATAAACTATAAAATAGTGATTTATCAACCTCCCCACACTTAAACATTAGCATGTTCTCATGCTAAATTGAAGGAGACAAGGAAATAAGTATGAACATGTAGAAACTCATGAAATGCAATGCAATCCTACATATATAAATAAATGCAACTATATGATTATTATCAACTTGATCAAAAGTAAATAAGCCCTTCAAAACAATTACAAATCAAATTCCACTAATTCTATCATCATATAATAAAACCGATAAAAGTGCAAGAAGATAGCTTATGAAGGCCGGAAACATGAAAATTCAAGCATTGAACCCTCACTGATAATGTATGCACGCTCTAATCTCTAGTGTATAGGGTAATCACTCTATTCTTCTCTAGTCATGCTTTCTAACTTTTTTTTTCTCCTAACCAATCAACAATAGTTAATATACCAATGCAAACATCATGAGGTCTTTTCAGGGTTGTAATGGGGCCAAGGTGCAGCTAAGGATATACATATGGCTAAGTGAGCTTTATAAATTGAATCTTTAATTAACCTAAGCTCTCACCTAATATACATATATTCTATATACTTTTAAATTCATGTCTAGCTACCCATAATTCCCTTTTTCAACCCATACTCATGTTTCAACCTTGTATTTTAATTTTATCATATGTGCATTGATCTTTGAATTCTGAATTTAACATTGGGGTAATTTTGTCCCCTTATTTATTGATTTTTTTATTTTTTTATTTATTTATTTATTTTTGAATAAAGCTTATCAATGCACATAGATTTTTCATTCTTATATTTTCACATGAGTGGGTATCCAAATTTCCTTTAAATTTTCATGACACATTCCCTTAACAACTTTTGTTCCCACAATTTCCCATACTTAACTAGCACACACAATTCTATCTTAAGCTAACCAAATATTCAATTCGGGATATGCAATTGTTTTTCAGCTTAAGGTTAGTAATGTGGTAAAATATAGAACAAATGGGGTTTTAAAGGCTCAAAGTGGTTAACAAGGGTAATTGAAAAGGGTAGGCTTGATTTGGATAAGTGAGTTTAAACAAATAATGGCCTCAATCATGTGCAAGCATGTAAATATAATAAATATTGGACATATAAGATAAAACAAAATATAGATTACAATCATAGAGAAGTAAACACACAAGAATAAAATAATTATGGTTAAATAATGTAACCATACATAAAGGCTCAAATCTTTCACAGGTTGTGTGTTCTATAGCTCAAACATCATGTTCCAAATACAACTCAAGCAGCTTTATCATAAAAATTTTGAAAAATTAGTGAAATTTTGTTCCAGAGATAGATTTTTAAAAGAAACTTATTGTCTTTTCAATCAAGTAGAACATGCATGCAACTATCCTAACCTATGCAATTTATTCTATTCTATAAAAGAAAGAAAAATCTAACTAAAATATCCTATTTATTGGTGTCAGAGAAGAGAATTTACCTCCGGAAGTCAGGTACTGACCGACCTCCCCACACTTAAGGCTTTGCACTGTCCTCGGTGCCATCTGTCAGGAACAGAGGTGGGCTGGTGGTAGTATCTCCACAGTTGGGATCATCAAGGCTCCCGGTGCTGGTAAAAGTAGTAGAGTCTGGGGTGTCTGAGTCTCTGAAGCGTCCCTTGAGTAGCTCCTTGAGGTGTTTGAATCGGCGCTCGTTACCGCGCTCTCTCATCTTCGCTTTCTGTTCATGCCGATCCAACTTTTCAAGTATTTGCTGGAGCAATTTCTCAGTGGTAGATGCTTGTGGTGTTGAAGAAGGAATATCTTCAACCGGCTCAGTAGGTTGGCTTGTAGTGGCTGCTGAAAATCTGAGGTATTTCCCGTTAGGGACATATTGATCATCCCGTGGAAGCATGGCTTTGGTGTCCCCAGCTCTGCAGGAGACTCCGGCTGCTGAGACAAGATTTGAGACCAAGGCAGGGAAAGGTAAGTTGCCCGCGATTTGTACATGCTCCATCGCATGCCGGATGTGTCTTGAGAGATCCAGAGGTTGGTCTGTAAGGATGCACCATAGTAGAACAACCATGTCCACAGTGAAGGAGGACTTATGAGTGCTTGGAAAGACGTAATGGGACATAATCTGTGCCCATACGTGAGCCTCCAAGGTAAGTGCGGAAGCCAAGATTCCCTTAGGGCGGTTGCGGTGGTATCCGTAGATCCAACGGCTGCCAGGTAAAGCGATGACTCCGAGAACGGAGTCCCAGTTAAATTGGTATCTCTGGCGCTGAAGGGTGGCTTCTTGAAAAACGTCCATTCCTGCTGGAATAGGGGGAAGACTCAGAACTTGCTGAATGGCCTCTTCTGTGATGGGGACTTGCTTCTGCCAGACATAAACAGACTGCAGGGTTGGTATGTATAAGTTGGAGTAGAACTCAACTACCCAAGAAAGATTGACCTGCCTTGGCTGTCTCCATAGGAAACCCCATTGTCTTCGCTCAATTTGCGGCTCAACAAAGGTGGCAATATTGGACGGGAGGATAAGAAGGTATTCATTGTTATAGTTCCTTTCTGCTAGGATAGGGAACATCTGTTCACAGTAGCGATTGGGAAATCGCGCAGTGTCCTTTGCTGGAAAGGCTTTCTCCTTGTCGTCAACCTTTATTATCCTCTTAACGCTTTTTGTTGAGGGCTTGACTGCGGTTGAAGAAAGCTCTGCCACTAATGCTCTCTTAGTTCCTCTTCTTGCTGGTGGTTTGGAAGTAGCTTTCTCTTTTTCTTTCTTGGTGGCCATCCTGAAAGAAGGGAAGAGAAAGGAAATTAAATTCAAAGAGATAGAGCAAGGAAGAGGGTATTGTAAGTGATAGTCAATGCACAATAAAGATAAATGGCACTAACACATAGTCCGAATTACATGTGAAATGCTTATTGATGCCAAGGCATCTTAGGCTAGTTTCACTAGCATTTTTCTGTTATTTTTAGTTGTTTTATGCATTTTCTTGAGCTTAAAGTAACCAAGAATGGTTAAATGAATAACAAAGCAATGAACCATCCAAACAGTATGATTTTGATGCAAATTCCATGAGTTTTTAGTTATATTACTTGACTGCTATGAATGGAAGATTTCTCATGAAATTTTGCAAGACTTTGATACAGTTGTTTGGATGATTTCAGGGAAGAAGAGGCTAGGCAAGGAAGCAACAAAATCAATAAAGGAAGCTTGAATATCACATGTGGAGTTTAAGTTCCAGTTTAAGCTTAAGCTGGAACTTAAACTACCAAGCCATATAATGCTGGGAACTAGCAGTGGCGTTTAAGCTCCAGTTTAAGCTTAAACTGGAGCTTAAACGCCAAAATCATGAAAGCTGAGGAAAAGCTGAAAGTGGCGTTTAACCTCCAGTTTAACCTTAAACTGGAAGTTAAACGCCAGAAATGAGAAATGCACCAGGGAGCCATTTCCACGTTTAAGCTCCAGTTTAACCTTAAACTGGAGCTTAAACGTGTTCGACCAAAATTCTCCTCCAGGGTTGCTTTCTTCATTTCCACGTTTAAGCTTCAGTTTAACCTTAAACTGAAGCTTAAACGTGTTCGACCAAATTCTCCTCCAGGGTTGCTTTCTTCATTTCCACGTTTAAGCTTCAGTTTAACCTTAAACTGAAGCTTAAACGTGTTCGACCATTCCACACTCCAGGGTTGCTTTCTTCATTTCCACGTTTAAGCTTCAGTTTAACCTTAAACTGAAGCTTAAACGTGTTCGACTATTTTACCCTCCAGGGTTGCTTTCTTCCATTTCCACGTTTAAGCTTCAGTTTAACCTTAAACTGAAGCTTAAACTGCAACTTAAACGCCACTATTTGAAAAGGTTTCTGGGCCAAAGATATTGCAGTTTAAGTTAGCATTTGAGCACAAACATTAACTTAAACGTACTGTGGTATGAAACCCAATTGAATATCATGGTTTATGGGATTCGGCCTGAAGAATTGATGAGTCTGGAATTTCAATTTGTTGAGTCATGTGTCATTACTTGATTATCACTAAGTTGGCTCAATGAATGTTACAGAATTGGATCAGCAGCCTCATCAGGATTATGGATCATAAACCCAAAGCAAAAGGAAATCAGGGAAAGGCCTCAAAGCCCAAGAAACACAACAGAAGCTCAATTTAGAAAGTGTATAAATAGGATAGAATTTAAGTTAGTTATAGGGACTTTGGATCATTTTTCTAGTTTTCATACTTTTTGTAATTGAATTCAGAGCTATGACTCACTAAACCCCCTTTCATTGGGTTAGGGAGCTCTATTGTAATTCAATGAATCAATAATAGTTTTTATCTTCTTCTTCAATCTTTTCTCTTGAATTTTTGTTAGAAAGCTTCTCGATCTAATTCCATTGGTTAGTTGTCTTGGGAAAGAAACTATCTATAATTGGAATCCTTCGGAACCTTGGGAAAGGAATGGAGGATTCATGCTAGAGAAGCTTTCTCACAGTGAATTGGATTGGGGTTTGGATGGATATTGTGACATGTAATCCTACCAAATTGTGGTTCATGAAACTGTGTGGTATAATTAGTGATCGAGCATCATCTCTTCTTATGAACATTTAAACCAAGGGATTGGAAATTTGTTTGTTTTTAGAGAGAATTGGTGAGCCAAGGGATTGGGATCCAATCATATAAGATTGCCAAGCAAAATTCAATGAACGCATTGGTTGAGGAAGGGATAAAAATGTTTTGATTCGGAGATCTCAATATCTCCTGAAACCCAATGAATTCCCCATTTCTGATCTACCACTTTCTCTTTACATTCTGCAATTAAATTCATGCAATCACCCCGATCCCTTTTTAATTTCAGCAATTTAGCTTCTCGCTCTTTAATTCATGCAATTTAAGATTCCGCAATTTCAATTTCTTGCCATTTACGTTTCCCGCCAATTTTACATTCCGCAATTCTCATCTAAATCTTGATTCCGCTCAACTAGAACACACTTCTAATCCGAATTGCTCACTCAACCAATCCTTGTGGGATTCGACCTCACTCTATTGTGAGTTTTTACTTGACGATAACCGGTGCACTTGCCGGAAGGAATTTTTGCCGATCGTGCAATTTCCTAAAATCGTAGCATCAAGTTTATGGCGCCGTTGCCGGGGATTGGTTTTCGATTGACAATTCTCAAATTGGAAGTTAACTAGATTGAGCATTTTTCTTGTTTTGTTAATTCAGTTCAAGTTACTTGTTGAATTTTAATTTCTGCACTCTGTTACTTGCTTTCTTTCTTTATGCCTTTAAATTCAAGCAACTAACTCACTGACTCACTAACTATTTGAATTAATTCCTCAACTGCTCTAACCATACTCTTCCATTAACCAAGAGTATTTCACTTGTTTGTTGCCTGTGCTGTGTTCTTGTATGACAGGTAGGAGAGGAGAGACATCAACTCCTCCATATACCGAACCAGAGAGGACCCTTCATAAACTTAGAAGGGAAGCAAGAGGGAAGAGAGTACTGAGAGAAGAAAAATCTGAAGGAGAATCTGAGGACAATTTTGAGGAGGCTCTAGATCTCAACATGGATAGAGAAGTTCACAACCATGAGAGAGCTGATGGAAACAATGCTATTCCCGAGAGGAGGGTTCTTGGTTCATACATAAACCCAACCTCTGGGAATTGTGGTAGCAGCATTTAGAAACCACCCATTCAGGCCAACAATTTTGAACTCAAACCACAGCTAATATCACTGGTGGAGAATCATTGTTCATTTGGTGGGAGTGCTAATGAAGATCCAAACCAACATCTCACAAAATTCCTGAGAATTTGCGGCACTGTGAAGTCCAATGGAGTCCAGGAAGATGCCTATAAACTGCTCTTGTTCCCATTTTCACTTAGGGACAAGGCAGCTAAGTGGCTGGAATCATTCCCAAGGGGGAGCCTAACAACCTGGGATGAGGTGGAAAGCAAGTTTCTGGCACGTTTCTACCCCCCACAAAAGGTCAATAGGCTTCGATCTGAGGTTCAGACTTTTAGACAACAAGATGGTGAAACTCTCTACGAGGCATGGGAGAGGTTCAAGGATTTGACAAGGAAATGCCCACCAGACATGTTCCATGACTGGGTGCAATTGCATATTTTCTATGATGGACTTTCTTATGAATCAAGGAAGGCTGTAGACCATTCATCAGGAGGTTCATTGAACAGGAAAAAGACTGTGGAAGAAGCCATTGAAGTGATTGAGACAGTGGCTGAGAATGAGTACTACTATGCTTCAGAGAGACACAACACTAAGGGAGTCATAGAGCTGAACCATGTTGATACAATTCTAGCCCAAAACAAGGTGTTTGCCAAGCAACTAGCAGAGCTCACCAGGAAATTAGAAACAAATCAAGTGGCTGCAATACACACACAAGATCAAGAGGAAGTAAGCACTGAAGGAGGTGATTAGGAAGAGGCCAACTATGTGGAAAATCAACAAAGGCAACCATATGATCCACATTCCAACACTTACAACCCAGGCTGGAAAAACCACCCAAACTTTGGGTGGGGAAACCAGCAAACCCAACCACAAAACCACAAACCTTACAACCCCAACCAACATAACAATTTCACATACCAAAACTCCAACCAAAGATCATACCAAGCCACACAAAACACTTACTCCCAACCACCATATCATGGCAAAAATAATCAACCTGCCCAACCTAATCCGAACCAACAATTTCAAGATCAATTAAACAGGATAGAAGGAATGCTTGCAAACATGGGTCAGGACATAAGTGAGTTGAAAAGCTTTAGGGATGATGTGAGATCTACCTTAAGGAACCATGGTGAAAAACTCAAGAGGATGGAGTCTCGAGTAGGAGAGCTATCTCAACAGGCCCCCAAGTCAACTGCAGTGTTCCCTAGTGACACAGAAAAGAATCCTAAAGGGGAACAAAAGGGAGTGAGATGGAAAGAATGCAAGGCTATCACCATATTGAAGGAAGTCTCAGAAGAAGAAGGAATCAGACCCTCAGAACAGGAGCCAGAAATCTTGAAGGAAGGTGTGGAAGAAGCTAAGCAGGAAAGTGAAACTGAGCAAGCCAAGGAACTGCAAAATAAAGGCATGCTGGAAACATACCAACCAAAAGCACCATTTCCTCAGAGGTTAGGAGGAGGTGAAAAAGGGAAAACATATTCAAGGTTTTTAGAGACATTTAAGTCTCTCCATATCAATATTCCCTTTCTTGAGATTCTCCAGCAGATGCCTACACATATCAAGTATTTGAAGGAATTGCTGAGCAAGAAAAGAGTTTTGAAGGAAGGACAAACTGTAATAATGAACAAAGAATGCAGTGCCCTCATCAAGAAGGACATAGTCTCTAAGAAAACAGACCCAGGAAGTTTTCATATCCCCTGCATCATAGGGGAAACAAAAATTGACAGAGGATTCTGTGATCTAGGAGCTAGCATAAATGTGATGCCTCTGACTCTTATGAAGAGGCTACAACTGAATGAGGTGAGATCCACTGATGTAATCATACAACTGGCTGACAAAACTCAGAAGCAAGCTGAAGGGGTAGTTGAGAATGTGCTGGTGAAAGTGGGAAATTATTTCTTCCCCACAGACTTTGTCATTTTGGACATGGAGGAAAGCTACCTACACCCTATCATTCTGGGAAGGCCATTTCTAGCCACTGCTAGAGCGCTCATAGATGTAGAACAAGGAGAGCTAATTTTGAGAATACATGATGAACAGCTCATTTTCCATGTTTTCAAACCTGTATCTGAGCCTGAACCAGAACCTGAAAAGCCTAAGGATGATAGTAGCCATCTGTGTTTGGAGGAAAGCAATCTAGCAGCTGAAACTCTGAAACAGTCCTTGGAAGGCAAACAAGAATTGCAAGAGTTAAAGCCACAAGAATCAATAGAAACAGATCAGAAGGATCCTCCTGGCATAAGGGTCAATGAAGAAATCCTCAAGAGAGAGGGAAGAATTGTAAAGAAATTGCCAAGAGGGTGGAGAAACAAGAAAATTCCCACTGAAGGTTTCTCTCCGGGAGATAAAGTGATATCAAGTCATTATCTGCCAATCCCACCTGGCCTCAAAACCATTCCTTCCCAGCTCCCTCAAGTGTTCACAATCAGGAAAGTTCTTTCTATGGAACATTTGGAAATCATGAAGGAATCAAATGGGGACGTTTTCATAGTGAGAGGAGAGGACATCAAGCACTACAATCCACCCTAACAAGGGACCACCGTCAAGCTAATGACGTTAAAGAAGCGCTTGTTGGGAGGCAACCCAACCTGAGGTAATACTCCTTTGCTGTTTCTTTTATTTGTTTCAATAAAAAGGTGAAGTAGTTTCTGTGCATTGCAAAGAATTAAGTTTGGTGTTTCACACCAAACAATGAATTCGTGGATCAATAATTCAAAGGGGAATGTGTGACTCTAAGTTTGGTGTTCCACCATACAGATCAACTGAACACAACAACCTTTGAATTATATGAAAGGAACAACCATTCTAAGCAATCACAGAAATGCTTAAAATCCTTAGCAGCAACTTCATTCCAATGAGAATTCAAGGATTCAAAGAGCAAAGGAGTAAGTAGGAGACTAAGTTTGGTGTTCACACATCAACTTAAGACTCAAACACTTGCCCATACATAGTTGAGCTAACCACTCAAGTGCTTGAGAAGCAAGCAACTTCATCACTCTTTGCAGGAAAGGAAACAAGGATCTTAGAAAGAACATGAAGCAACAACTAGGAGAAGAAGGAGAAATCAAATTGTTTTCTGGCAACAAAGAGAAAACAAGAAATTTCACAAGGTGGTGTTGTTCCTTGACCATTCTTTAAAATGCAAACAAAAGCATGCTTGTTCTGGTTTAAACTGTAATTGTTGAATCTTTCTGGAATGTGAAGTTTTTAGTATGTTTGTTGGTTTACTGCTTTGAATAAAGTGAATGCCTAGATGTTTGGATATAACTTCACCTTCTTAAACAAATGCTTGCCATGCTTGTTCTGTTTCCAAAAATAAAAGAAAAGTTTGAACAAAAGTAACTTGGCTCAATTAGTGACAAATCAAGTAGAATTAAGTGGTGGTATGCATGCTTGATTGTTTAGTCAGATCACTAGAAATTGAGTGTAGAATTATCATTTTTGTGTAGAAGTTTGAATACTGTCTATGGATCTTGATGAATAAATGTCTTTGGCCATGAAAAAGAAAGAAAAAGAAGAAGAAAAAGCCACTGAAAAAGGGCAACCAAAAAGCAAAAAAAAATTGAAAAAAATAAGCTAGGCACCAATGGTTTGAACTTCTGAGACAAATGCCTGTGGTGTTTATGTATTAAGGATATGCTTGGATGAATAGGTTCTGAGGAATGTTTCAACACTTGGTAACTTGGGTTAACTAACCCGGGATTATCAACCAAAAGTCCATTATCAAGAGCAACCTAAATACAAAACATTTAGTCACACAAAGAGGTGCTGGGCACCAATGTCTCAAGAAGAAATGTGAACTAAAATGCCTGTAGTGGATATGTGTAGTGCACTGATAAGAAAAAGAAAATGCCAAAGGCTTGTGCAACACATGACACTGAGCAAACAAGGAGCAAAGGAGCTCTAAGAAAAAGAAAAACAAAGAAGGGAAAAGTGCCAAGGACATAAGAATAACAAGAGGCCATAGCAGTGTTTGATGGATGCAATGAAAAAGTGATAATCTTACCTGATAAGAATGAAAAAGTGATGCTGCAACTTTCTGCATAAAACCCTTCTGATGAACTTCAAATGCTTGCTAATATAGCCAATGTAATTGCTTTCTGTTTCATACTTTCTTCTCAAATAACTCAGGACTTGCTTAGGGACAAGCAAGTATTAAGTTTGGTGTTGTGATGCCAAGGCATCTTAGGCTAGTTTCACTAGCATTTTTCTGTTAGTTTTAGTTGTTTTATGCATTTTCTTGAGCTTAAAGTAACCAAGAATGGTTAAATGAATAACAAAGCAATGAACCATCCAAACAGTATGATTTTGATGCAAATTCCATGAGTTTTTAGTTATATTACTTGAATGCTATGAATGGAAGATTTCTCATGAAATTTTGCAAGACTTTGATGCAGTTGTTTAGATGATTTCAGGGAAGAAGAGGCTAGGCAAGGAAGCAACAAAATCAATAAAGGAAGCTTGAATATCACATGTGGAGTTTAAGTTCCAGTTCATACTTTTTGTAATTAAATTCAGAGCTATGACTCACTAAACCCCCTTTCATTGGGTTAGGGAGCTCTATTGTAATTCAATGAATCAATAATAGTTTTTATCTTCTTCTTCAATCTTTTCTCTTGAATTTTTGTTAGAAAGCTTCTCGATCTAATTCCATTGGTTAGTTGTTGACAAACCCCATTTTGAGGGTTTGTCTTGTGCTAATTTCAAAAGGGATATCAATGATTTCACACATTTTCTGCATGAAAATATAAGGATTTGCATTCTTTTCCTAGTTTTGCCTCATAAAAGAAAACATGCTTATTTTGCACTAAAATAGACACATTTCTAATCTCTCCTTGATGCCATTCGATGCCGTGACTCGTGTGCTAAGTGGTTTCAGGACATAGACTAGGAATGGACAGGAAAAGATAAGGGAGAAGGGTGCAAGGAAAGGAAGCATGAGAATTGAAGCTTTGGAAATTTCCGCATGGGCGCGTGCGCGCACCTGACGCGCCCGCGCGGATGAGAGCAATGTGAAGCCGAGGCTGAGAGCCGAGCCACGAGCCGACTAGAGTAGTAGCTAAGCCAGGATCTTCATGGACGCGTACGCGTACACTCCGCTTCCGCGCATACTCCAGAACCGCATCCAGGGCGCACACGCGTACCTTGCGCGTGCACGCCGATGTTCGAAAATGATTTTTTTAAAGTCACGTGACTTAGGCGTGGAGTTGGTTGGAGATCCCAACTTTTGAGGAGTGCTTTGGCGGGAAAAGACTTAAGAGGACCAAAGGGGCAAAGGTTGAGGACACTTAGTTCATTTTTAGTTTTTTGGAGATATTTTGGGTTAGTTACATTGTTAGAGAGAGAAACTCCAACTTCTCTCTAGGATTCACCAACTTCTCTCAAGCTTTTACTAGGGTTCTTTCTCATTAAAGTTCTGAATTTTTACACAATTCTTGGTGAGATCCATTGCACTTTCATTTCACTTTGCTCATGTAATAGATTTTTCCTTCCAAATTCAAGTTGTAATTGTTGACATTCCTTGGATCTAGGATTCAATTCTATGGTTTTTGGATCCCATTGATATCTTGAGATTTTGATTCTCATTGTTGTTCCTTGATACTTGTTGCTAATTTTTTGTGTTGCAATAGTTCTAATTTTACTTTTCTCTTCATTTCACCATGACTTTCCTTCTTGCTCATTACATGTTTGATGAAATGTCAATACTAGCTATGGAGTAGAATTTTTGTACTTGGCATAGGGTTTGGATATTGGGAGGAATTGAATAGTCATCTCAATAGTTGATTGATAGTTAGGAATTGCCAATTGACTTGGAGTGCACTAAAGCTAGATTCCCCTAAGGTGAAGCTAGGACTTGTGACTCAAGTTGATTGTTTCCATTTGATTTTCCTCTACACTTAGGGGATAACTAAATGAAGCAAAGCCTACTAGTTGTCAACATTGAATGAGCTATGAGGATAGAATTTCCAATGCCAACCCTAAGTCAAGTCCTTTTGATAATTGATTGTTTATTTCTCATTACTTGCTAAATTCTTCAAAGAACTCAACAAGGCTTACTAAAGCAATAAGATGCATACTTTGGCAATTCCAAGGGAGAACGACTCGGGAGATTTATACTCTCGGATATAGATTGTAGTTTTGTTTGATGATGGATTTCGCGTTGGTTTAGACTATACTACGATTGATCACTGATAAATTCTACACCAACAAAAATTCATTTGTCAAAATGGCGCCGTTGCCGGGGAATTTGCTTTGTGTGCCATGTTATTGTTTGGATTAAGCATGTATAGATGTACATAGTTGCATTCCATTGTGAATAGTTCAAGTAACTAACCCCTCATTCATTACAATGAATTCCATTTTCCCTTCATTGCATGACGCGTTCACAACCGAATGCGAGCTTAGTCCCTTTTGATCCGGAAATAGAACGAACTTTGCTTCATATTAGACAAGCTCGGAGGCGGCTTAAGTTTGGAAAAGGGGAAGAGGTTTTCACCACCTCAACCACCTTACTAGAAGTGAACATTGAACCGTCACTCAAAGAAGGCATTAATTCTACTCCCACCAATCTCACTAACGAATCTTCTTTTGTTTTAGGTACCAATACCATGGATGCTCCGAGGAGAGTTACCATCAAGGAAGCGGGTGCACCGGATTATGTCCTTCAACCCCTTCACGTAACTCACCCCAACGTGAATGCTAACTTTGAATTGAAGACCGCTTTGATCAACCTCCTACCTATGTTTCATGGGCTTCCCGCACAAGATCCTATTCGACATCTCAAGGACTTCCATCGCATATGTTCAACTACTAGACGGGAAGGGTCCGATGAAGTTGCTATATGGTTGTTTGCTTTCCCTTTCTCTCTTGAAGACAAGGCTAAAGAATGGTTCTACACCCTCTCTAGTGAAGTTACCTCCGATTGGGACTTGCTTAGAAGGGGATTCTTGGATAAATTCCTACCCCCGGAAAAGATGGATAGGTTAAGGAAGGAAATGTCTTGTATTGTGCAAGGTGAGACGGAACCACTCTATGAGTATTGGGAACGGTTTCGCAAACTACTAGATGCATGCCCCAATCACATGCTTGACACTCAAGTATTGCTTGGATACATATGTCAAGGGATGCGAGAGCAAGATAGAACCCTCTTGGACACTTCTAGCAATGGTTCTTTGTCCAAGTATAAAACTGCGGAGGAGGCATGGCAACTTATTATTGACTTGGCCGAATCCAATCAACATGTGAGGCGAAGAGTCAACCGTCCAAGGACCGTGAATGAGGTATCAACTAGTAGTGAAACCACCGCTCTAACTCAATCCTTGAATGAGATGACATCCATCTTGAAGCAACTCCAATTGAACCAACAACAACCACAACCTCAATCATACCAACAACACCCTCCACCACCTCAACAACACAACCAACAATTGGTCCCTCAAAAAGTATGTGGCATTTGCTCTTGCTACTCTCACTACACGGATGAGTGCCCAAGCCTTCAAGAAGACAATACCTTGGCGGCTACCCACAATTTCTATGATCGCCCCAATCAAGGATACTACCAAGGCGGTAATCCTAACCAAGGGTACTTGGTGCGCGAAATTGTGAACAATACTTTTTCACAACTCTCATAATCCCCGGTAATGGCTCCAAAAACTTGGTAGCTCAATACCATGGCATTACACAACTTCGCACAACTATCCAGCAAGTGCACTGGGTCGTCCAAGTAATAAACCTTACGCGAGTAAGGGTCGATCCCACGGAGATTGTTAGTATTGAAGCAAGCTATGGTCATCTTGTAAATCTTAGTCAGGCAAACTCAAATTTATAATGGTGATGAACGAAAATAACATAGAGATAAAGATAGAGATACTTATGTAATTCATTGGTAGGAACTTCAGATAAGCGCATGAAGATGCCTTCCCTTCCGTCTCTCTGCTTTCCTACTGTATTCATCCAATCCTTCTTACTCCTTTCCATGGCAAGCTTAAGCAAGGGTTTCACCGTTGTCAGTGGCTACCTCCCATCCTCTCAGTGAAAGCGATTGCATATGCTCTGTCACAGCATAGCGGAATTCATCTGTCGGTTCTCAATCAGGCCGGAATAGAATCCAGTGATTCTTTTGCGTCTGTCACTAACGCCCCGCCCTCAAGAGTTTGAAGCACGTCACAGTCATTCAGTCATTGAATCCTACTCAGAATACCACAGACAAGGTTAGACCTTCCGGATTCTCTTGAATGCCGCCATCAGTTCGCGCCTATACCACGAAGACTCTGATCTCACGGAATGGTTGGCTCGTTTGTCAGGCGAGCACTCGGTTGTCAGGCGATCAACCATGCATCGTGCAATCAGGAATCCAAGAGATATTCACTATGGCCTTAGTTGCTTGTAGAACAAGAGTGGTTGTCAGTCACTTTGTTCATGGGTGAGAATGGTGATGAGTGTCAATCATCACCTTCATCAAGTTGAAGAACAAGTGATATCTTGGATAAAGAACAAGCGGAATTGAATGGAAGAACAATAGTAATTGCATTAATAATCGAGGTACAGCAGAGCTCCACACCTTAATCTATGGTGTGTAGAAACTCCACCGTTGAAAATACATAAGCATAAGGTCTAGGCATGGCTGAATGGCCAGCCTCCCAATGATCTAAGAACTAAAATGTCCAAAGATGATCTAGAGATCTCAAGTGATCAAAAGATTTCTAATACAATAGTCAAAGGTCCTACTTATAGAAAACTAGTAGCCTAAGGTGTACAGAAATGAGTAAATGACATAAAAATCCTCTTCAGGGCCGACTTGGTGTGTGCTTGGGCTGAGCAATGAAGCATTTTTCGTGCAGAGACTCTTCTTGGAGTTAAACGCCAGCTTTAGTGCCAGTTTGGGCGTTTAACTCCCATTTGGGTGCCAGTTCCAGCGTTTAACGCTGGGATTTCTTGAGGTGACTTTGAGCGCCGGTTTGGGCCATCAAATCTTGGGCAAAGTATGGACTATCATATATTGCTGGAAATCCCAGGATGTCTACTTTCCAACGCCGTTGAGAGCGCGCCAATTGGGCTTCTGTAGCTCCAGAAAATCCACTTCGAGTGCAGGGAGGTCAGAATCCAACAGCATCTGCAGTCCTTTTTGGTCTCAGAATCAGATTTTTGCTCAGGTCCCTCAATTTCAGCCAGAAAATACCTGAAATCACAGAAAAACACACAAACTCATAGTAAAGTCCAGAAAAGTGAATTTTAACTAAAAACTAATAAAAATATACTAAAATCTAACTAGATCATACTAAAAACATACTAAAAACAATGCCAAAAAGTATACAAATTATCCGCTCATCACAACACCAAACTTAAATTGTTGCTTGTCCCCAAGCAACTGAAAATCAAATAAGATAAAAAGAAGAAAATATGCAATAAATTCCAAAAACATCTATGAAGATCAGTATTAATTAGATGAGCGGGGCTTTTAACTTTTTGCCTCTGAACAGTTTTGGCATCTCACTCTATCCTTTGAAATTCAGAATGATTGGCTTCTTTAGGAACTTAGAATCCAGATAGTGTTAATGATTCTCCTAGTAGAGTATGATGATTCTTGAACATAGCTATTTATTGAGTCTTGGCTGTGGCCCAAAGCACTCTGTCTTCCAGTATTACCACCGGATACATACATGCCACAGACACATAATTGGGTGAACCTTTTCAGATTGTGACTCAGCTTTGCTAAAGTCCCCAATTAGAGGTGTCCAGGGTTCTTAAGCACACTCTTATTTGCCTTGGATCACAACTCTTATTTCTTTCTTTCTCTCTTTTTTTTTTTCGTTTTCTCTTTTTTTTTCGGTTTTTTTTTTCATTGCTTTTTCTTGCTTCAAGAATCATTTTAATGATTTTTCAGATCCTCAGTAACATGTCTCCTTTTTCATCATTCTTTTAAGAGCCAACATTCGTGAACCACAAATTCAAAAGACATATGCACTGTTTAATCATACATTCAGAGAACAAAAATATTGCCACCACATCAAAACAATTAAACTGTTATAAAATTCAAAATTCATGCAATTCTTCCTTTTTCAATTAAGCACATTTTTATTCAAGAAAGGTGATGGATTCATAGGACATTCATAACTTTAAGGCATAGACACTAAGACACTAATGATCACAAGACACAAACATGGATAAACATAAGCATAAAAAAATTCGAAAAAACAGAAGAATAAAGAACAAGGAAATCAAGGAACGGGTCCACCTTAGTGATGGCGGCTCTTTCTTGCTCTTGAAGATCCTATGGAGTGCTTGAGCTCCTCAATGTCTCTTCCTTGTCTTTGTTGCTCCTCCCTCATGATTCTTTGATCCTCTCTAATCTCATGAAGGATGATGGAGTGTTCTTGATGCTCCACCCTTAGTTGTCCCATGTTGGAACTCAATTCTCCTAGGGAGGTGTTCAATTGCTCCCAATAGTTTTGTGGAGGAAAGTGCATCCCTTGAGGAATCTCAGGGATCTCATGATGAGTGGGATCTCTTGTGTGCTCTATCCTCTTCTTAGTGATGGGCTTGTCTTCCTCAATGGGGGTGTCTCCCTCTATGTCAACTCCAACTGAATAACAGAGGTGACAAATGAGATGAGGAAAGGCTAACCTTGCCAAGGTAGAGGACTTATCCGCCACCTTATAGAGTTCTTGAGCTATGACCTCATGAACTTCTATTTCTTCTCCAATCATGATGCTATGGATCATGATAGCCCGGTCTATGGTAACTTTGGACCGGTTGCTAGTGGGAATGATTGAGCGTTGTATAAACTCTAACCATCCTCTAGCCACGGGCTTGAGGTCATGCCTTCTCAATTGAACCGGCTTTCCTCTTGAATCTTGCTTCCATTGGGCGCCCTCTTCACATATGACTGTGAGGACTTGGTCCAACCTTTGATCAAAGTTGACCCTTCTAGTGTAAGGATGCTCATCTCCTTGCAACATAGGCAAGTTGAACGCCACCCTCACACTCTCCGGACTAAAATCCAAGTATTTCCCCCGAACCATAGTAAGATAATTCTTTGGATTCGGGTTCACACTTTGGTCATGGTTCTTGGTGATCCATGCATTGGCATAGAACTCTTGAACCATCAAGATTCCGACTTGTTGAATGGGGTTGGTAAGAACTTCCCAACCTCTTCTTTGAATCTCATGTCGGATCTCCGGATATTCACCCTTCTTGAGTGAAAAAGGGACCTCGGGGATCACCTTCTTCAAGGCCACAACTTCATAGAAGTGGTCTTGATGCACCCTTGAGATGAATCTATCCATCTCCCATGACTCGGAGGTGGAAGCCTTTGCCTTCCCTTTCCTCTTTCTAGAGGTTTCTCCGGCCTTGGATGCCATAATGGTTATGGAAAAACTAAAAGCAATGCTTTTACCACACCAAACTTAAAATGTTTGCTCGTCCTCGAGCAAAAGAAGAAAGAAGAGAGTAGAAGAAGAAGAAATGAGGAAGAGGGAGATGATGGTGTGTTCGGCCAAAGAGGGGGAGAAATGGTGTTTAGGTTGTGTGAAAATGAAGGGATGAAGAAGGGTATATATAGGAGAGAGGGGGGTAATGGTTCGGCCATTATGGGTGGGTTTGGGAGGGAAAGTGGTTTGAATTTGAAGGGTGAGGTTGGTGGGGATTTATGAATGATTGATGTGAGTGGTGAAGAGAAAGATGGGAGTTGATAGGTGAGGGGTTTTTTGGGGAAGAGGTGTTGAGGTGATTGGTGAATGGGGGAAGAAGAGAGAGAGTGGTGGTGGGGTCTGATGACAAGTCATCATATACCCATTTTTCAAGCTAATTTCACTTGTTTTGTTAGCATTTATGCACTTTCTTGCATCCTAAGTAAGTGATTTGGAGTGAAAATGCATAACTTCTCTAAATCAAGCAACCACCATGAAATTAATGTTAATCCATGAGGTTTAAGCTCATTTTAATTGAATTTTAATTGATTTATAAGCCTCTTGAATTTAGTGATACTTTGAGTGGTTGTTTGGTTTATTGTAGGTGAAGAAAAGAAAAGAAAATGAAAAGCGTGGCCTAAGAAGCGTAACACAAGAAAAGGAAAGCGTGGCCAAAGAGGAGAGAAGCGTGCCGCAACTAATGGGGGAAGCAACATTGCCCTCCACAAGGGCAGAATGCCCTCTAGGAGAGCAACATAGGTGACCAAGCAAGAATAGGCAACTCTGCCCTGCCCACTACAAGGGCAGAGCACAAAATGGTGCCTTGGGACCAAGAGAAAGCAAACTCTGCCCTGCCCTTGTGGAGGGCAGAATCGGGCACTTCAAGGAAAGAAATCAAGAAAAAAAGGTCACCCATGCATGCCACAAGGTTCGAACAAAGAACCATGAGGAAGCCAAGCTCTAAGACCAACTACCGTGCCAAGAAGCCAAGAAAAATGTAGCGTGTTTGCCTCTTCCCAGTTTCGAACACGGGCCATGAAGGAAAGGACCCTGCCCTGCCCTTGGCGCGGGCAGGGCAGCAATTGGACTGGCGCACCACACACAAAATT
>NC_092045.1:62132335-62251933 GCF_003086295.3 Arachis hypogaea
GAATTCTCACTGCAGTGACCAGACAGCTTCCGAGATCCTTCTAATTGAGCTTGACACCAATTCATGCACCTCAAATTGAAGTGCAAAACCTCATTGAATCTTGCATACCAGCGCTGAGTGCGAGTCATTTCCCTTTTTCTCTTAAAGCCGCAAAGAGCTCTAAGCTGGCCAGCTGTCTCAAGCAAACCATATTCAAGTGGAAAATTGAAGATAAAGGTCAAGGATTTTACCCACTTGAAGTTTGTGTTGGGTGGTAGTGGCCTTGGGATTAGTGTTTTCAGTGGTTTTGCAAGCTCTACTCCCTTGTTGTATTCTGTGAATTCTTCCACTTCTTTGCAAACTTTTTTCCATTCCAACCTTGTCTTGATCAAAGTCACTGATATCTTCCTCATCACTTGAGTCATAATTTGGAGGTTGAGAAAAGTCGACCTCTGCATCATCTTCGTATTCACTTGGGAAAGATTCTTCTATCTCGTTCACTTGCGGATGCAAGTTCATTATTAAGATAACTTGAGTGGTGGCTATCATCATCAGGAAAAATTGAGTCTTGGGTTATTCCGTCTAATTCCTCATAAGATACCTGCCTTGGGGGTTGTGCACTACCCTCCTTAGCATTAATTGTAACGTCTTCGACGAAATTCTCCACAACTCTGGATTCCTGCGGAGGTTCAGCATCTCCTAAATCTTCAACCAACTCTTCTTCTTCTACAATGATAGCGTCCTCTACTTGTTCCAGTACGAAGTTGTGCTCTATGCTATCCACTGGAGCTTCTTGTGTCTTCTTCACACTACGTTCTTCATTAGATTCTCCATATGAAGCTATAGGCGTTCCTTGAGTGTCCGAACGTCTGGAAGATAATTGATTTATTGCTTGCTACAGTTGATGAAGGGTTGCATTAAATTGATCTACTGATTCTTCGAAGCGAACATGTGATTCTTGGGTTGATGGATATGGACATGGTGCATAGGGGAGTGGTGGTTCTTGGGAGTAATTGGATTGGTGTTGGGGCGGGTAAGGATCATGTGGTGGCGAATGGCGAAAAGAAGCTTGTGAGTATGGTGGGTTGAAGTTGTGTTGAAAGGATGGTCTCTGAGCATGGGGTGGGTATGCATTGTAGAATGGTCTCCGTCCATGGTATCTAGGAGGGTATTGTTGCCTAAAGGGGTGATCAGATCCTCTTGGCTCCATCCATCTTTGATTGCCTAGACCTTGATGCATAGTCCTGTTATAGCTTCCATTCCTTTCAACAAAAGTAGAACCAAACTCAAAGCGAGAGGGGTGAGAATTCATAGTAGCTATCAGAATTAAGAAGGGAAAAAAAAAACAAAGAAACAAGTAAAAGAAAAATATTTACAATAACTAATAATAAGGCACACGTTTGCAATTCCCTGGCAACGGCGCCATTTTGACGTTGGGATTTTTGCTAGTAAAGAATTTTGTAAAAATATAGTCGCGTTGTGAGTATAGATTCTAAACCAACAGAAAATCCCTTTGTACAAACGTTTTGGTTGTCACAAGTAACAAAACCCAATAAATTTATAAACCGAAGTATTCAAACCTCGGGTCATCTTCTCAAGGAATTGCAGGGAAGTATGATTTACTATTGGTTCTGGAAAAACAGTGTTTGGGTTTGAAAAAGGTTTTAAGCAAGAGAAATAGATTGCAAGAATTAATAAATTAATAACTAAGAAAAACTCTTGGCAAGGTATGGAAACTGGAAGTCCTATCCCAGTTATTCTTATCAATTGTGATGAGAATTGGATTTTTCTCCCACTAAGTTAACCTCTAACTATGAAGGTAAGTCAAGTGGATGGAATAAGTTTAGTTCCTCAGGTCCTAGTCTTTCCTTGGAAAAGGCTAGAGTTATTGGAACTCGAGTTAATTCTTAAAGAATTCCAATTTTCAGTCGACAATGACTTTGACAACTCAAGAGTTACCAATTAATCAATTAAAGCCAAGAATATAAAAAGCTAAATTGAAATCATAAATATCTGGAATACCTCAAATTATATTGAATGAAGATGTCAATTCTAACATGAACAATATTCATAAGCCAATTGGGCAACATAAATCAAACACAAATAAAAGTATCAGAGTAAATAAAAGTAGAAGAGAAACATAAATTATTGAAGCTGGTACGAAGAAGCAATCCTAATGACTAAAAGAAATCCTAATCCTAAAACCTAAGAGAAAGGAGAGAGCCTCTCTCTCTAAAAACTACATCTAAACTATGAAAAGTGAAAATTACTCGCTATCTGCTTTTTTTTCATCCTCCGTATGAATGCGTTCCCCCATTTCATAACTTCTAATCTGTGCCTCTTGGATTTGGATCTGGGCCAAAAGGGTCCAAAAATCACTGAAAACGAGATCTGCAAATTTTGTAGATCGCGCACGTCACGCGTCTGCATGGGTCACGCGGTCGCGTCATCTGGAGTGTTGCTCTTCCACGCAGTCGCATCAGTCATGCGCCCGCGTCAGTTGTATTTCGCAAAGTCACGTGTTTGCCTCATCCATGCGCTCATGTTGATTCTCTTTTGTGCGAACCACGCGTTCGCGTCGTCCATGCGGACCCGTCATTGCCAGTTGCTCCAAAACTCCAATTTGTGCTTTCCTTCCATTTTTGTATGTTTTCTTTCCATCCTTTAAATCATTCTTGCCCTATAAAACCTGAAAGTACTCAACACACAAATCACGGCATCGAATGATAATAAAGGATAATTAAATTTGGTTATTTTAAAGCATAAGGAACATATTTTCTCATATATCACATAATAAGAAAGGGAAAGTGAAACCATGCAATTTACATGAATAAGTAGGTGAAAGGTTGAATAAATCACTTAAATTAAGCTCAATATACATCATAAAATATGGATTTATCAACAGGCAAACTAGACATTGATGCGAGAGGCTGTTGATAATGCTATGGCAGCAAAGCATCAAAAACATCTGGTGACGTTGGCTGGAAAGTGATGCAATAACTATGGTGAATTCAAATGAAATGAAGCCAGGCGGTGAACACTCTCCTTCCCTAAGGAAAAATTTTTTTTACATATTTTTTTCAATACTGTACGATGTTTACTGGTGCACGAAATTGTGATCATCAACAATGGCGCCAAAAACTTGCTAGCGCTCTGAAACGTGAATCACACTTGGTCACAACTCCACACAACTAACCAGAAGTGCACTGGGTCGTCCAAGTAATACCTTACGTGAATAAGGGTCGATCGCACGGAGATTGTTGGTATGAAGCAAGCTATGGTCATCTTGTAAATCGCAGTTAGGCGGATAATAATTGATTATGGAGTTTTCGAATAATAATAACAAATAAAACATAAAATAAAGATAGAAATACTTATGTAAATCATTGGTGAGAATTTCGGATAAGTGTATGGAGATGAATTGTCCCTGTTGGATCTCTGCTTTCCTACTGTCTTTCCCCAATCCTTCTTACTCCTTTCCATGGCAAGCTGTATGTAGGGCATCACCGTTGTCAATGGCTACATCCCATCCTCTCAGTGAAAATGGTCCAAATGCTCTGTCACAGCACGGCTAATCATCTGTCAGTTCTCGATCATGTCGGAATAGAATCCCTTGATTCTTTTGCGTTTGTCATCACGCCCAACAATCGCGAGTTTGAACCTCGTCACAGTCATTCAATCCCGGAATCCTACTCGAAATACCAGAGACAAGATTAAACTTTCTGGATTCCCATAAATGCCGCCATCAATTCTAGCTTATACCACGAAGATTCTGGTTAAGGAATCCAAGAGATATGCGCCCGGTGTAAGGTAGAACGGAAGTGGTTGTCAGTCACGCACGTTCATAGGTGAGAATGATGGTGAGTGTCACGGATCACCACATTCATCATGGTGGAGTGCAACGAATATCTTGGAACAGGAATAAATCGAATTGAATAGAAAATAGTAGTAATTGCATTGAAACTTGAGGTACAGCAGAGCTCCACACCCTTAATCTATGGTGTGTAGAAACTCCACCGTTAAAAATACATAAGTGATGAAGGTCCAGGCATGGCCGAATGGCCAGCCCCCATGAAAGACCGAATGGTCAAAAGAACTAGATAGTCCAAGACTAGATAATCCAAAAGACGTTTAATACACTAGTAAAAAGTTCTATTTATACTAAACTAGCTACTAGGGTTTACAGAAGTAAGTAATTGATGCATAAATCCACTTCCGGGGCGCACTTGGTGTGTGTTTGGGCTGAGCTTGATCTTTACACGAGCTGAGGCTTCTTTTGGAGTTGAACGCCAAGTTGTAACGTGTTTTTGGCGTTCAACTCTGGTTCGTGACGTGTTTCTGGCATTTGACTCCAGAATACAGCATGGAACTGGCGTTGAGCGCCAGTTTACGTCATCAAATCTCGAATAAAGTATGAACCATTATATTTTGCTGGAAATCTCTGGATGTCTACTTTCCAACGCCGTTGAGAGCGCGCCATTTGGATTTCTGTAGCTCCAAAAAATCCATTTCGAGTGCAGATAGGTCAGATTCCAACAGCATCAGCAGTCCTTTGTCAGCCTTCTTATCAGAGTTTTGCTCAGGTCCCTCAATTCCAGCCAGAAAATACCTAAAATCACAGAAAAACACACAAACTCATAGTAAAGTCCAGAAATGTGAATTTAGCATAAAAACTAATGAAAACATCCCTAAAAGTAACTAGATCGTACTAAAAACTACCTAAAAACAATGCCAAAAAGCGTATAAATTATCCGCTCATCACAACACCAAACTTAAATTGTTGCTTGTCCCCAAGCAACTGAAAATCAATTAGGATAAAAAGAAGAGAATATACTATAAATCCCAAAATATCAATGAATATTAATTCTAATTAGATGAGCGGGACTTGTAGCTTTTTGCTTCTGAACAGTTTTGGCATCTCACTTTCTCCTTTGAAGTTTAGAATGATTGGCATCTATAGGAATTTAGAATTTTAGATAGTGTTATTGATTCTCCTAGTTAAGTTTATTGATTCGTGAACACAGCTACTTTTATGAGTCTTGGCCGTGGCCCTAAGCACTTTGTTTTCCAGTATTACCACTAGATACATAAATGCCACAAACACATGACTAGGTGAACCTTTTCAGATTGTGACTCATCTTTGCTAAAGTCCCCAATTAGAGGTGTCCAGAGCTCTTAAGCACACTCTTTTTGCTTTGGATCACAACTTTAACCACTCAGTCTCAAGCTTTTCACTTGGACCTGCATGCCACAAGCACATGGTTAGGGACAGCTTGATCTAGCCGCTTAGGCCTAGATTTTGGTTCCTTGGGCCCTCCTATCCATTGATGCTCAAAGCCTTGGATCCTTTTTACCCTTGCCTTTTGGTTTTAAAGGCTATTGGCTTTTTCTGCTTTCTTTTTCTTTTTCTTTCTATTTTTTTCGCAAGCTTTTGCTTTTTCACTACTTTTTCTTGCTTCAAGAATCAATTTCATGATTTTTCAGATTGTCAATAACATTCTCTTTGTTCATCATTCTTTCAAGAGCCAACAATTTTAACATTCATAAACAACAAGATAAAAAATATGCACTGTTCAAGCATTCATTCAGAAAACAGAAAGTATTGTCACCACATCAATATAATTAAACTAAATTCAAGGATAAATTCGAAATTCATGTACTTCTTGTTCTTTTGAATTAGAAACATTTTTCATTTAAGAGAGGTGAAAGATTCATGGAATTATTTATAGCCTTAAGAGATAGTTACTACATACTAATGATCATGATGTAGAGACACAAAACATAAACACACATATAGCATAGAAAACGAAAAACAGAAAAAAATAAGAACAAAGAATGAATCCACCTTAATGGCCTCTTCTTCTTGAAGGACCAATGATGTCCTTAAGCTCTTCTATGTCTCTTCCTTGCCTTTGTTGCTCCTCCCTCATGATTCTTTGATCTTCTCTAATTTCATGGAGGAGAATGGAATGTTCTTGGTGCTCTACCCTTAGTTGTCCCATGTTGGAACTCAATTCTCCTAGGGAGGTGTTCAGTTGCTCCCAATAGTTTTATGGAGGAAAGTGCATCCCTTGAGGCATCTCAGGGATTTGATGATGAGAGGGGTCTCTTGTCTGCTCCATCCTTTTCTTAGTGATGGGTTTGTCCTCATCAATGGGTATGTCTCCCTCTATGTCAATTCCAACTGAATAACAGAGGTGACCAATGAGATGAGGAAAGGCTAACCTTGCCAAGGTAGAGGACTTGTCCGCCACCTTATAAAGTTCTTGGGATATAACCTCATGAACTTCTATTTCTTCTCCAATCATGATGCTATGAATCATGATAGCCCGGTCTAAAGTAACTTCGGACCGGTTGCTAGTGGGAATGATTGAGCGTTGGATAAACTCCAACCATCCCCTAGCCACAGGCTTGAGGTCATGCCTTCTCAATTGAACCGGCTTTCCTCTTGAATCTCTCTTCCATTGGGCGCCCTCTTCACAAATGACTGTGAGGACTTGGTCCAACCTTTGATCAAAGTTGACCCTTTGGTGCATGAAATTGCAATCACACTTTTGCAATCCCGCACAACTAACCAGCAAGTGCACTGGGTCGTCCAAGTAATACCTTACGTGAGTAAGGGTCGATCCCACGGAGATTGTCGGCTTGAAGCAAGCTATGGTTATCTTGTAACTCTTAGTCAGGATATCAATAATTATCAGGGTTGATTGTAAAAAGTAAAGGAGCATGAAATAAGTACTTGTTTTGTAGTAATGGAGAACAGGTTGAGGTTTTGGAGATGCTCTATCTTCTGAATCTCTGCTTTCCTACTGTCTTCTTCTTCAAGCACGCAAGGCTCCTTCCATGGCAAGCTGTATGTAGGGTTTCACTGTTGTCAATGGCTACCTCCCATCCTCTCAGTGAAAATGTTCAACGCGCCCTGTCACGGCACGGCTAATCATCTGTCGGTTCTCAATCGGGTTGGAATAGAATCCAATGATTCTTTTGCGTTTGTCACTAACGCCCAGCCCTCAGGAGTTTGAAGCTCGTCACAGTCATTCAATCCTTGAATCCTACTCAGAATACGACAGACAAGGTTTAGACCTTCCGGATTCTCTTGAATGCCGCCATCAATTCTAGCTTATACCACGAAGATTCTGATTAAGGAATCCAAGAGATATCTACTCAATCTAAGGTAGAACGGAGGTGGTTGTCAGGCACACGTTCATAGGTGAGAATGATGATGAGTGTCACAGATCATCACATTCATCAGGTTTAGGAACAAGTGATATCTTAGAATGGAAGCAAGCATGATTGAATGAAAAACAGTAGTAATTGCATTAATCCATCAAGACACAGCAGAGCTCCTCACCCACAACCATGGGGTTTAGAGACTCATTCTGTAGAAGATACAATGAGAAATGTGTAAAGTGTCATGAGGTCCAGATACAATATCCAAGGGTCCTATTAATAGTGAACTAGTAACCTAGGGTATACAGAATTGAGTAAATGACGTAAAAATCCACTTTTGGGGTCCACTTGGTGTGTGCTTGGGCTGAGCATTGAAGCTTTCATGTGTAGAGACTTTTTCTAGAGTTAAACGCCAGCTTTTATGCCAGTTTGGGCGTTTAACTCCAATTTTTGTGCCAGTTCCGGCGTTAAACGCCGGGAATTCTGAAGCTGATTTGCAATGCCGGTTTGGGCCATCAAATCTCGGGCAAAGTATGGACTATTATACATTGCTGGAAAGCCCAGGATGTCGACTTTCTAACGATGTTGAGAGCGCGCCAATTGGGCTTTTGTAGCGCCAGAAAATCCACTTCGAGTGCAGGGAGGTCAGAATCCAACAGCATCTGCAGTCCTTTTCAACCTCTAAATCAGATTTTTGCTCAGGTCCCTCAATTTCAGCCAGAAAATACCTAAAATCACAGAAAAACACACAAACTCATAGTAAAGCCCAAAAAAGTGAATTTTAACTAAAAACTAATGAAAATGTAATAAAAACTAACTAAGATATACTAAAAACATGCTAAAAACAATGCCAAAAAGCGTATAAATTATCCGCTCATCACAACACCAAACTTAAATTGTTGCTTGTCCCCAAGCAACTAAAAATCAAATAGGATAAAAAGAAGAGAACATACTATAGACTCCAAAATATCAAAGAAACTTAGCTCCAATTCGATGAGTGGGACTAGTAGTTTTTTTGCTTCTGAACAGTTTTGGCATCTCACTTTATCCTTTGAAGTTTAGAATGGTTGGCATCTATAGGAACTCAGAACTCAGATAGTGTTATTGATTCTCCTAGTTAAGTATGATGATTCTTGAACATAGCTACTTTATGAGTCTTGGCTGTGGCCCAAAGCACTCTGTCTTCCAGTATTACCACCGGATACATATATGCCACAGACACATACTTGGGTGAACCTTTTCGGATTGTGACTCAGCTTTGCTAGAGTCCCCAATTAGAGGTGTCCAGGGGTTCTTAAGCACACTCTTTTCGCCTTGGATCACTTTTTATTTCTACCCTTGCCTTTTGGTTTACAGGGCTATTGGCTTTTTCTGCTTGCTTTTTCTTCTTCTCTTTTTTTTTTTGCTTTTTCTGGCTTCAAGAATCAATTTGATGAATTTTTAGATCCTCAACAACATTTCTCCTTTTCCATCATTCTTTCAAGAGCCAACAAATTTAACATTCTTTAAACAACAAATTCAAAAGACATATGCACTGTTCAAGCATTCATTCAGAAAACAAAAAGTATTGTCACCACATCAAACTAATTCAACTAGTTTCAGAGATAAATTCGAAATCCTGTACTTCTTGTTCTTTTGTAATAAAAACATTTTTCATTTTAAGAAAGGTGATGGATTCATAAGACATTCATAGCTTTAAGGCATAGACACTAAGATACTAGGCTCCGTTTGGTTAATGTCCATGTCCATCAGAGACATGGACACGGTGGTACGTGTACACCGTTTGTTTGCTGAGACATAAAATTTTAAAAGACACGGTTACACACAGATGCACATTAAAGACATGTATTTAGTGTATCTCTCTCAAGCTGTGACACTAAGACACAATCTATGAGACACAGATTTTTCCAATTCTATCCCTAATTATTTTTTAAAATTCCAACTATTATCCTTTATCTTTTAACATTTGCGTTGTTTTAGTTTGGGGATAAAATAGACTTTTGAATTAAATACATGTGTCTTGTGTATTATCACCAAACATGTTATAAAATTTGTGTATCTTTGTGTTCATGTGTATTTGTGTCTTTGTGTCTATGTCTCTATTTTTTTGAGACAACAACCAAACACTGCACTAATGATCATGTAATAAGACACAAACATAGATAAACATAAGCATAAAAATTCAAAAAATAGAAAATAAAGAACAAGGAGATTAAAGAACAGGTCCACCTTAGTGATGGCAGCTTGTTCTTCCTCTTGAAGATCTTATGGAGTGCTTGAGCTCCTCAATGTCTCTTCCTTGCCTTTGTTGCTCCTCTCTCATGATTCTATGATCTTCTTTAATTTCATGGAGGAGGATGGAATGTTCTTGGTGCTCCACCCTTAGTTGTCCCATGTTGGAACTCAATTCTCCTAGGGAGGTGTTGATTTGCTCCCAATAGTTTTGTGGAGGAATGTGCATCCCTTGAGATGAATCTCTCCATCTCCCATGGCTCGGAGGTGGAAGCTTTTGCCTTCCCTTTCCTCTTTCTAGAGGTTTCTCCGGCCTTAGGTGCCATAAATGGTTATGGAGAAACAAAAAGCAACGCTTTTACCACACCAAACGTAGAAGGTTTGCTCGTCCTCGAGCAAAAGAAGAAAGAAGAGAGAGAGTGGTGGGGTAGGTGGGGATTCTGTGGGGTCCACAGATCCTGAGGTGTCAAGGATAATTCATCCCTGCACCAAGTGGCGAGCAGAAATGCTCCTTCTGCCAATCCTGGTGTTAAACGCTGGGCTGGTGCCCATTTCTGGTGTTTAACGCCAGCTTGGTGCCCATTCCTGGCGTTTAACGCCAGTCTGGTGCCCCTTTCTGGCGTTAAACGCCCAGATTGGTGCCAGACTGGGCGTTAAACGCCCATTTACTGCCCTTACTGGCGTTTAAACGCCAGCAAGGTTTTCCTCCAGGGTGTGCTGTTTTTCTTTCTGTTTTTTCTTTTTCAATTGATTTTGGGACTTTCCATGATCATCAACCTACAGAAAACATAAAATAACAAAGGAAAATAGATAAATATAACATTGGGTTGCCTCCCAACAAGCGCTTCTTTAATGTCAGTAGCTTGACAGTGGGCTCTCATGGAGCCTCACAGATGTTCAGAGCAATGTTGGAACCTCTCCAACACCAAACTTAGAGTTTGGTTGTGACCTCCCAACACCAAACTTAGAGTTTGACTGTGGGGGCTCTGTTTGACTCTTTTTTTAGAGAAGCTCTTCATGCTTCCTCTCCATGGTTACAGAAGGAGAACCTTGAGTATTATAGTTTACACTGTCTGCAAGCCACAGAGCTTCCTGAATAGCAAACAATTGCTCATCCGGAAAGGTTTCAGAGATCTCAGTAGGAGGGAGGGATGCTCCTGCTACTGGTTCTATCCGGGACAGGTGATCAGCTACTTGATTCTCTGTCCCTTTTCTGTCTCTTATTTCTATATCAAACTCTTGCAGAAGCAACACCCATCTTATGAGCCTGGGTTTTGAATCTTGCTTTGTGAGTAGATATTTAAGAGCAGCATGGTCAGTGTACACGATCACTTTTGATCCTACTAAATAAGATCTGAACTTGTCAATGGCATAAACCACTGCAAGTAACTCCTTTTCTGTGGTTGTGTAATTCTTCTATGCATCATTTAGAATATGACTGCCATAATAAATGACGTGCAGAAGCTTACCATGCCTTTGTCCCAATACTGCACCAATGGCATGGTCACTGGCATCACACATTAGTTCAAATGGTAATGTCCAGTCTGGTGCAGAGATGACTGGTACTGTGACCAGCTTAGCTTTCAGAGTCTCAAATGCCTGCAGACACTCATTATCAAAAATAAATGGAGTGTCAGCAGCTAGCAGATTACTCAGAGGTTTGACAATTTTTGAAAAATCCTTTATAAACCTTCTGTAGAATCCTGCATGCCCCAGAAAGCTTCTGATTGCCTTAACATTGGTAGGTGGTGGTAATTTTTCAATTACTTCAATTTTAGCTTGATCCACCTCTATTCCTTTGTTTGAAATTTTATGCCCAAGGACAACTCCTTCAGTCACCATAAAGTGACATTTTTCCCAGTTTAAAACTAGGTTGGTCTCTTGGCATCTTTTCAGAACAAGTGCTAGATGGTTAAGGCAGGAGCTGAATGAGTCTCCAAATACTGAAAAGTCATCCATGAAGACTTCCAAAAATTTCTCTACCATATCTGAGAAGATAGAGAGCATGCACTTCTGAAAGGTTTCAGGTGCATTGCACAGACCAAAAGGCATCCTTCTGTAGGCAAATACTCCAGAAGGACATGTAAATTATGTTTTCTCTTGGTCCTGAGGATCTACTGCAATTTGGTTGTAACCTGAGTAGCCGTCCAAAAAGCAGTGGTATTCATGACCTGCTAGTCTCTCTAGCATCTGGTCTATGAATGGTAAAGGAAAATGATCCTTTCTGGTGACTGTATTGAGCCTTCTGTAGTCAATACACATTCGCCACCCTGTAACTGTTCTTGTAGGAACAAGTTCATTCTTTTCATTATGAACCATTGTCATGCCTCCCTTCTTAGGGACAACGTGGACAGGGCTCACCCAGGGGCTATCAAAAATAGGATAAATAATCCTAGCCTCTAGTAACTTAGTGACCTCTTTCTGCACTACCTCCTTCATGGCTGGATTTAGCCGCCTTTGTGGTTGAACCACTGGCTTAGCATCATCCTCCAATAGGATCTTGTGCATGCATCTTGCTGGGCTAATGCCCTTAAGATCACTTATGGACCACCCAAGAGCTGTCTTGTGTGTCCTTAGCACTTGAATTAGTGCTTCCTCTTCCTGTGGATTTAGAGCAGAGCTTATGATCACTGGAAAAGTGTCACCTTCTCCTAGAAATACATATTTCAGGGATGGTGGTAGTGGCTTGAGCTCTGGTTTAGGAGGCTTATCTTCTTCCTGATGAATTTTCAGAATTTCTTTTATTTCCTTTAGTTCCTCCAGATCAGGCTGAACATCTTTAAAGATGTCATCTAGCTCTAATTCAAGACTTTCAGTCATATTGACCTCCTCCACCAAAGAGTCAATAATATCAGTGCTCATGCAGTCATTTGATGTGTCTGGATGCTGCATAGCTTTGACAACATTCAACTTGAACTCATCCTCATTGACTCTTAGGGTTAATTCCCCTTTTTGGACGTCAATGAGGGTCCGTCCAGTTGCTAGGAAAGGTCTTCCTAGAATGAGGGTTCCACTCTTATGCTCCTCCATTTCCAGCACTACAAAGTCAGTGGGAAAGGCAAATGGCCCAACCTTGACAATCATGTCCTCAATTATGCCTGATGGATATTTAATGGAGCCATCAACAAGTTGGAGACATATCCTGGTTGGTTTGACTTCTTCAGTCAAGCCAAGCTTTCTGATAGTGGATGCAGGTATTAGGTTGATACTTGCCCCAAGATCACATAGAGCTTTCTTGGTACAAGTACCCTCTAATGTGCATGGTATCATAAAGCTTCCAGGATCTTTAAGCTTCTCTGGTAAGCTCTTTAATATGACTGCACTGCATTCTTCAGTGAGAAAAACTTTTTCAGTTTCTCTCCAATCCTTCTTATGACTTAAGATCTCTTTCATAAACTTAGCATTAGAAAGTATTTGCTCAAGTGCCTCTGCAAACGGAATCTTTATTTCAAGAGTCCTTAGATAGTCTGCAAAGCGGGCAAATTGCTTATCCTGTTCCGCTTGGCGGAGTTTCTAAGGATAAGGCATCTTGGCTTTATATTCTTCAACCTTAGTTGCTGCAGGTTTATTTCGTACAGAAGTGGTTGGAGAAGCCTGCTTAAGGGGGTTGTTATCAGCACTTGCAAGTGTCTGACCCCTTTGTGGCGTTTGAACGCCAGGATTGGGTGCTTTTGGGGCGTTTAACGCCAGATTGCAACCCTTTTCTAGCGTTTGAACGCCAGAAGTGGCTACCCATTGGGCGTTTAACGCCACTTTCTTACCCTTTTCTGGCGTTTGAACGCCAGAATCATTCCTCTCTGGGCTCTTACTGTCCTCAGAGGGATTTTGGGTAGTTGGTTGGTCATCCTCTGTCAATTGTTCCTTTCTTAGCTTTCTGCTGCTTTGAGTTGATACATTCAATGTCTTCCCACTCCTTAATTTAACAGCTTGGCATTCTTCTGTTATCTGTTTAGATAGTTGCTGTCTTGTCTGATTCAATTGTGCTTCCATATTCCTGTTAGCATTTTTAGTGTCTTGGAGCATCTCTTTAAATTCTGCTAATTGTTTTGTCATAAGGAGTAATTGCTGATTAAGCTCAACCATCTGTTCTTGAGGGTTAGGACCAGTAGTTACTGCCATAGCTTCTTCTTTTATAGAGGACTCATTGCTTGAGTATAAATGTTGATTTCTAGCAACATTATCTATAAGCTTTTGAGCCTTTTCAATCATTTTCCTCATATGTATAGATCCACCAGCTGAGTGGTCTAGAGACATCTGAGCTTTTTCTGTAAGCCCATAGTAGAAGATGTCTAACTGTACCTACTCTGAAAACATTTCAGAGGGGCATTTTCTTAGCATACCTCTATACCTCTCCCAGGCATTATAAAGGGATTCATTATCCTCTTGTTTAAAGCCTTGGATGTCCAGCCTTACTGTGTCATCCTTTTTGGAAGGTAAAATTGATTCAGGAATTTGTCTGATAACTGTCTCCATGTCTTTATGCTTGCTGTAGGTTGGTTATTCAATCACCTCTAGGCTTGATCTTTTACAGCAAATGGAAATAGTAATAGTCTGTAGACATCCTGATCCACCTCTTTATCATGTACTGTGTCAGCAATTTGTAAGAATTGTGCCAGAAACTCAGTAGGTTCTTCCTGTGGAAGACCGGAATACTGGCAATTTTGCTGCACCATGATAATGAGTTGAGGATTTAGCTCAAAGCTGCTTGCTTTAATGGGAAGTATACAGATGCTACTCCCATATGCAGCTGTAATGGGGTTAGCATATGACCCCAGAGTCCTTCTGGACTGCTCAATTCCACTTAGGTCCATGATGGAGAAAGGGAATATGATATGGATTCACAAGTAAAGTAAAATTATTTTTTTTACCGAAAAAATAAAATAAAACAAAAGGAAAATAAAATAAATTTTTGAAAACTAAAAGAAAATAAGATCAAAGCAAATTGAAAACTAAATCAATTAGTTAATTAAAAGATTTTGGAATTAGCAATTGAAAAGATATGATTGAAAATTATTTTGAAGAAGATTTGATTTTTTTTTTTGAAATGAGGAAAGAGAAAAACAACAAAATGACACCAAACTTGAAATTTTTAGAAAATCAGACACAAATTTTCGAAAACTTAAAGGAAAACACAAAGAAGACACCAAACTTAGAATTTTTAAGGATCAAGAAAGGACTAAGGGTATGCAAATTTGAAAAATAAAAGAAAACAAAAGCTTGCAATTGACACCAAACTTAAATATGAAACTAAACTCAAATAAAAGACTCTAAACCAACAAAAATAAAACAGTCCTAATCTAAGCAACAAGATAAACCGTCAGTTGTCCAAACTCGAACAATCCCCGGCAACGGCGCCAAAAACTTGGTGCACGAAATTGCAATCACACTTTTGCAATCCCGCACAACTAACCAGCAAGTGCACTGGGTCGTCCAAGTAATACCTTACGTGAGTAAGGGTCGATCCCACGGAGATTGTCGGCTTGAAGTAAGCTATGGTTATCTTGTAACTCTTAGTCAGGATATCAATAATTATCAGGGTTGATTGTAAAAAGTAAAAGAACATGAAATACGTACTTGTTTTGCAGTAATGGAGAACAGGTTGAGGTTTTGGAGATGCTCTATCTTCTGAATCTCTGCTTTCCTACTGTCTTCTTCTTCAAGCACGCAAGGCTCCTTCCATGGCAAGCTGTATGTAGGGTTTCACCGTTGTCAATGGCTACCTCCCATCCTCTCAGTGAAAATGTTCAACGCGCCCTGTCACGGCACGGCTAATCATCTGTCGGTTCTCAATCGGGTTGGAATAGAATCCAATGATTCTTTTGTGTTTGTCACTAACGCCCAGCCCTCAGGAGTTTGAAGCTTGTCACAATCATTCAATCCTTGAATCCTACTCAGAATACCACAGACAAGGTTTAGACCTTCCGGATTCTCTTGAATGCCGCCATCAATTCTAGCTTATACCACGAAGATTCTGATTAAGGAATCCAAGAGATATCCACTCAATCTAAGGTAGAACGGAGGTGGTTGTCAGGCACACGTTCATAGGTGAGAATGATGATGAGTGTCACAGATCATCACATTCATCAGGTTTAGGAACAAGTGATATCTTAGAATGGAAGCAAGCATGATTGAATGAAAAACAGTAGTAATTGCATTAATCCATCAAGACACAGCAGAGCTCCTCACCCCCAACCATGGGGTTTAGAGACTCATGCTGTAGAAGATACAATGAGAAACGTGTAAAGTGTCATGAGGTCCAGATACAATATCCAAGGGTCCTATTAATAGTGAACTAGTAACCTAGGGTATACAGAATTGAGTAAATGACGTAAAAATCCACTTCTGGGGTCCACTTGGTGTGTGCTTGGGCTGAGCATTGAAGCTTTCATGTGTAGAGACTTTTTCTGGAGTTAAACGCCAGCTTTTATGCCAGTTTGGGCGTTTAACTCCAATTTTTGTGCCAGTTCCGGCGTTAAACGCGAGGAATTCTGAAGCTGATTTCCAATGCCGGTTTGGGCCATCAAATCTCGGGTAAAGTATGGACTATTATACATTGCTGGAAAGCCCAGAATGTCTAATTTCTAACGCCGTTGAGAGCGCACCAATTGAGCTTTTGTAGCTCCAGAAAATCCACTTCGCGTGTAGGGAGGTCAGAATCCAACAGCATCTGCAGTCCTTTTCAGCCTCTAAATCAGATTTTTGCTCAGGTCCCTCAATTTCAGCCAGAAAATACCTAAAATCACAGAAAAACACACAAACTCAAAGTAAAGCCCAAAAAAGTGAATTTTAACTAAAAACTAATGAAAATGTAATAAAAACTAAGATATACTAAAAACATGCTAAAAATAATGCCAAAAAGCGTATAAATTATCCGCTCATCACCCTTCTAGTGTAAGGATGTTCATCTCCTTGCATCATGGGCAAGTTGAATGCCAACCTTACATTTTCCGGACTAAAATCCAAGTATTTCCCCCGAACCATTGTAAGCCAATTCTTTGGGTCCGGGTTCACACTTTGATCATGGTTCTTGGTGATCCATGTATTGGCATAGAACTCTTGAACCATTAAGATTCGGACTTGTTGAATGGAGTTGGTAAGAACTTCCCAACCTCTTCTTCGGATCTCATGTCGGATCTCTGGATATTCACTCTTTTTGAGTTTGAAAGGGACCTCGGGGATCACGTTCTTCAAGTCTTGATGCACCCTTGAGATGAATCTCTTCATCTCCCATGACTCGGAGGTGGAAGCTTTTGCCTTCCCTTTCCTCCTTCTAGAGGTTTCTCCGGCCTTGGATGCCATAAATGGTTATGGAAAAACAAAAAGCAATGCTTTTACCACACCAAACTTAAAAGGTTTGCTCGTCCTCGAGCAAAAGAGAAAAGAAGAGAGTAGAAGAAGAAGAAATGAAGGAGATGGAAATGGCTTTGTGGTTCGGCCAAAGGGGGAGAAGTAGTGTTTAGGGTGTGTGAAAATGAAGGAGTGAAGATGGGTTTATATAGGGGTGGGGAGAGGGTTAGGGTTCGGTTATGGGAGAGTGGGTTTGGGAGGGAAAGTGGTTTGAAATTGAATAGTGAGGTAGGTGGGGTTTTATGAAGGATGGATGTGAGTGGTGAAGAGAAAGATGGGGTTTGATAGGTGAAGGGTTTTTGGGGAAGAGGTGTTGAGGTGATTGGTGAATGGGTGAAGAAGAGAGAGAGTGGTAGGGTAGGTGGGGATCCTGTGGGGTCCACAGATCCTGAGGTGTCAAGGAAAAGTCATCCCTGCACCAAGTGGTGAGGAAAATGGCTCCCTGCTGGGCTGGTGCCCATTTATGGCATTTAACGCCAACTTCTTGCCCTTTCCTGGCGTTTAACGCCAGTCTGGTGCCCCTTTCTGGCATTAAACGCCCAGAATGGTGCCAGACTGGGCGTTAAACGCCCATCTGCTAGCCTTACTGGCGTTTAAACGCCAGCAAGTTCTCTTCCAGGGTGTGCTATTGTTCTTTCTGTTTTTCTTTCTATTTTTGCTTTTTCAATTGATTTTGTGACTTCTCATGATCATCAACCTATAGAAAATATAAAATAACAAAAGAGAATGAATAAATATAATAAGATTGGGTTGCCTCCCAACAAGCGATTCTTTAATGTCATTAGCTTGACAGTGGGCTCTCATGGAGCCTCACAGATACTCAGAGCAATGTTGGAACCTCCCAACACCAAACTTAGAGTTTGAACGTGGGGGTTCAACACCAAACTTAGAAGTTGGTTGTGGCCTCCCAACTCCAAACTTAGAGTTTGACTATGGGGGCTCTGTTTGACTCTGTTTTGAGAGAAGCACTTCATGCTTCCTCTCCATGGTGACAGAGGGATATCCTTGAGCCTCAAACACAAGGGATTCTTCATTCACTTGAATGATCAATTCTCCTCTGTCCACATCAATCACAGCCTTTGCTGTGGCTAGGAAGGGTCTGCCAAGGATGATGCACTCATCCATGCACTTCCCAATCTCTAGGACTATGAAATCAGCAGGGATGTAATGGTCTTCAACTTTTACCAGAACATCCTCTACAAGTCCATAGGCTTGTTTTCTTGAATTGTCTGCCATCTCTAGTGAGATTTTTGCAGCTTGCACCTCAAAGATCCCTAGCTTCTCCATTACAGAGAGAGGCATGAGGTTTACACTTGACCCTAGGTCACACAAGGCCTTCTTGAAGGTCATGGTGCCTATGGTACAAGGTATTGAAAACTTCCCAGGATCCTGTCTCTTTTGAGGCAGTTTCTACCTAGACAAGTAATCCAATTCTTTGGTGAGCAAAGGGGGTTCATCCTCCCAAGTCTCATTACCAAATAACCTGTCATTTAGCTTCATGATTGCTCCAAGGTATTTAGCAACTTGCTCTTCAGTGACATACTCATCCTCTTCAGAGGAAGAATACTCATCAGAGCTCATGAATGGCAGGAGTAAATCCAATGGAATCTCAATGGTCTCAGTGGGAGCCTCAGATTCCCATGGTTCCTCATTATGGAACTCATTAGAGGCCAGTGGACGTCCATTGAGGTCTTCCTCAGTGGCGTTCACTGCCTCTTCCTCCTCTCCAAATTCGGCCATGTTGATGGCTTTGCACTCTCCTTTTGGATTTTCTTCTGTATTGCTTGGAAGAGTACTAGGAGGGAGTTCAGTAATTTTCTTACTCAGCTGACCCACTTGTGCCTCCAAGTTTCTAATGGAGGACCTTGTTCCAGTCATGAAACTTTGAGTGGTTTTGATTAGATCAGAGACCATGGTTGCTAAGTCAGAGGTGTTCTGCTTAGAACTCTCTGTCTGATTCTGAGAAGATGATGGAAAAGGCTTGCCATTGCTAAACCTGTTTCTTCCACCATTATTGTTGTTGAAACCTTGTTGAGGTCTCTGTTGATCCTCCCATAAGAGATTTGGATGATTTCCATTGAAGGGTTCTCAGGATCATAAGCTTCTTCTTCAGATGAAGCTTCCTTAGTACTGCTTGGTGCATTTTGCATTCCAGACAGACTTTGAGAAATCATATTGACTTGCTGGGTCAATATTTTGTTCTGAGCCAATATGGCATTCAGAGTATCAATCTCAAGAACTCCTTTCTTCTGATTTGTCCCATTGTTCACAGGATTCCTTTCAGAAGTGTACATGAATTGGTTTTTTGCAACCATTTCAATCAGCTCTTTAGCTTCTGTAGGCGTCTTCTTCAAATGAAGAGATCCTCCAGCAGAGCTATCCAATGACATCTTGGACAGTTCAGACAGACCATCATAGAAAATACCTATGATGCTCCATTCAGAAAGCATATCAGAGGGACACTTTCTGACCAATTGTTTGTATCTTTCCCAAGCTTCATAGAGGGATTCTCCTTCCTTCTGTCTAAAGGTTTGGACTTCCACTCTAAGCTTACTCAATTTTTGATGTGGAAAGAACTTTGCCAAGAAGGCATTGACTAGCTTTTCCCAAGAGTTCAAGCTTTCTTTAGGTTGTGAGTCCAACCATGTCCTAGCTCTGTCTCTTACAGCAAAAGGGAATAGCATAAGTCTGTAGACCTCAGGGTCAACCCCATTAGTCTTGACAGTGTCACAGATTTGCAAGAACTCAGGTAAAAATTAATGAGGATCTTCCAATGGAAGTCCATGGAACTTGCAATTCTGTTGCATCAGAGAAACTAATTGAGGCTTAAGCTCAAAGTTGTTTGCTCCAATGGCAGGGATAGAGATGCTTCTCCCATAGAAGTCGGGAGTAGGTGCAATAAAGTCACCTAGCACCTTCCTTGCATTGTTGGCATTGTTGTTGTTTTTGGCTGCCATGGGTTCTTCTTCTTTGAAGATTTCTGTTAGGTTTTCTATAGAGAATTGTGCCTTAGCTTCTCTTAGCTTTCGCTTCAAGGTCCTTTCAGGTTCAGGGTCAGCCTCAACAAGAATGCTTTTGTCTTTGCTCCTGCTCATATGAAAGAGAAGAAAACAAGGAAATATGGAATCCTTTATGTCACAGCATAGAGATTCCTTGAGGTGTCAGAGGAAAAGAAAAATAGAAGGCAAAAGTAGAAGAATTCGAACTTATCAAGAGAGATGGAGTTTGAATTGTTCATTGAGGAATAGTGTTAGTCCATAAATAGAAGGATGTGAGAAGAGGGGGAAGAAATTTTCGAAAATATTAAAAAGATTTTAAAAACATTTTGAAAAACTTTAATTGATTTTCGAAAATAAGAGTGGAAAAGAAATCAAGTGATTTTTGAAAAAGATTTTGAAATTAGAAAATAAAAAAGATATGATTGAGAACTATTCTGAAAAAGATGTTATTAAAAAGATATGATTGGTTTTAAACAGATTTGAAAAATATTTTAAAAAGATTTGATTTTAAAAATTAATAACTTGGCTAACAAGAAAAGATATGATTCAAACATTAAACATTTCTCAACAGAAAAGGCAACATACTTGAAATGTTGAATCAAATCATTAATTGATAGCAAGTATCTTTGAAAATGGAAAGAAATTGATTTTGAAAAAGATTTGATTGAAAAGATTTGATTTGAAAAAGATTTGATTTTGAAAAGATTTTGAAAACTAAAAAAAATTTTGATTTGAAAACGAAATCTTCCCTCTTGTGCCATCCTGGCGTTAAACGCCCAGAATGGTGCACATTCTGGCATTTAACGCCCAAACCACTACCCTTTTGGGCGTTAAACGCCCAGCCAGGCACCCTGGCTGGCGTTTAAACGCTAGTTTGCCTTCCTTACTGGGCGTTTTGAACGCCCAGCTTTTTCTGTGTAATTCCTCTACTGTATGTTCTGAATCTTTAATTCTCTGTGTTTATTGACTTGAAAAGACACAAACTAAAAATATTTTTGGATTTTTAATAGTGAGGAATAATCAAAATGCAACTAAAATCAAATAACAATGCATGTAGGGCACCAAACTTAGCAGTTTGTATACTACTGACACTAACAAAATGAGAATGTATATGAGAAACAACAAAACACTCAAGTCAAGAGAATTTAAAGATCAGAGCAATGAAATCATCAAGAACATCTTGAAGATCACTTAAGACACATGAATGAATGCAAGAAGAATAGAAACATGCAATTGACACCAAACTTAAAATGAAACACTAAACTCAAACAAGAAATATTTTTTTGGATTTTATGATTTTGTAATTTTTTTTTGGTTTTTTTTTTCGAAAATTAAGTGGAAAAGGAAATAAAGATATCAAAATTCTTAATGAGAATTCCAGGAATCATGCAATGTTAGTCTAAAGCTTCAGTCTAAAGGGATTAGACATGGCTAGTCAAGCTTCAGCAGGATATTGCATTCAAGAGCTAAATTGATGAGAATCAATCAGCTTTGGTGATGATAAGAATATCACCTTGAAACACTAGAATTCATTCTTAAGAACTCTGAAGAAAAATACCTAATCTAAGCAACAAGATGAACTGTCAGTTGTCCAAACTCAACAATCCCCGGCAACGGCGCCAAAAACTTGGTGCACGAAATTGTGATCATCAATGGCGCCATCAACATGGTACGCACAATTGTAATCTCAACTCTTTATCACAACTTCGCACAACTAACCAGCAAGTGTACTGGGTCGTCCAAGTAATAAACCTTACGCGAGTAAAGGTCGATCCCACAGAGATTGTTGGTATGAAGCAAGCTATGGTCACCTTGTAAATCTTAGTCAGGCAAACTCAAATGATTATGGATGATGTATGAATAAAACATAAAGATAAAGATAAAGATACTTATGTAATTGGTGCACGAAATTGTGATCAATACTTTTCACAAATCAAATAATCCCCGGTAATGAATCCAAAAACTTGGTGTTCAATACCATGGCATAAACACAACTTCGCACAACTAACCAGCAAGTGTACTGGGTCGTCCAAGTAATAAACCTTACGCGAGTAAAGGTCGATCCCACAGAGATTGTTGGTATGAAGCAAGCTACGGTCACCTTGTAAATCTTAGTCAGGCAAACTCAAATGGGTATGGTGATAAACGCATAAAACATAAAGATAAAGATAGAGATACTTATGTAATTCATTGGTAGGAATTTCAGATAAGCGTATGAAGATGCCTTCCCTTCCGTCTCTCTGCTTTCCTACTGTCTTCATCCAATCCTTCTTCCTCCTTTCCATGGCAAGCTTAAGCAAGGGTTTCACCGTTGTCAGTGGCTACCTCCCATCCTCTCAGTGGAAATGTTCAACGCACCCTGTCACGGCACGGCTATCCATCTGTCGGTTCTCAATCAGGCCGGAATAGAATCCAGTGATTCTTTTGCGTCTGTCACTAACGCCCCGCCCTCAGGAGTTTGAAGCACGTCACAGTCATTCAATCATTGAATCCTACTCAGAATACCACAGACAAGGTTAGACCTTCCGGATTCTCTTGAATGCCGCCATCAGTTCTAGCCTATACCATGAAGATTCCGGTTAAAGAATCCAAGAGATATTCACCCAGTGGAAGGTAGAACGGAGGTGGTTGTCAGTCACACGTTCATAGGTGAGAATGATGATGAGTGTCACGGATCATCACATTCATCAAGTTGAAGAACAAGTGATATCTTAGAACAAGAACAAGCGGAATTGAATAGAAGAACAATAGTAATTGCATTAATACTCGAGGTACAGCAGAGCTCCACACCTTAATCTATGGTGTGTAGAAACTCCACCGTTGAAAATACATAAGAACAAGGTCTAGGCATGGCCGAATGGCCAGCCTCCCAATGATCTAAGAACTAGATGTCCAAAGATGATTAAAAGATCTAAAATGATCCAAAGATGAAAATACAATAGTAAAAGGTCCTACTTATAGAGAACTAGTAGCCTAGGGTTTACAGAGATGAGTAAATGACATAAAAATCCACTCCCGGGCCCACTTGGTGTGTGCTTGGGCTGAGCATTGAAGAATTTTCGTGTAGAGACTCTCCTTGGAGTTAAACGCCAGCTTTTATGCCAGTTTGGGCGTTTAACTCCCAATTTGGTGCCAGTTCCGGCGTTTAACGCTGAGATTTCTGAGGGTGACTTTGAACGCCGGTTTGGGCCATCAAATCTTGGGCAAAGTATGGACTATCATATATTGCTGGAAAGCCCAGGATGTCTACGTTCCAACGCCGTTGAGAGCGCGCCAATTGGGCTTTTGTAGATCCAGAAAATCCACTTCGAGTGCAGGGAGGTCAGAATACAACAGCATCTGCAGTCCTTTTCAGTCTCTGAATCAGATTTTTGCTCAGGTCCCTCAATTTCAGCCAGAAAATACCTGAAATCACAGAAAAACACACAAACTCATAGTAAAGTCCAGAAAAGTGAATTTTAACTAAAAACTAATAAAAATATACTAAAAACTAACTAGATCATACTAAAAACATACTAAAAACAATGCCAAAAAGCGTACAAATTATCCGCTCATCACAACACCAAACTTAAATTGTTGCTTGTCCTCAAGCAACTGAAAATCAAATAAGATAAAAAAAAAGAGAATATGCAATGAATTCCAAAAACATCTATGAAGATCAGTATTAATTAGATGAGCGGGGCTTTTAGCTTTTTGCCTCTGAACAGTTTTGGCATCTCACTCTATCCTTTGAAATTCAGAATGGTTGGCTTCTTTAGGAACTCAAAATCCAGATAGTGTTATTGATTCTCCTAGTTAAGTATGATGATTCTTGAACAAAGCTACTTATTGAGTCTTGGCCGTGGCCCAAAGCACTCTGTCTTCCAGTATTACCACCGGATACATACATGCCACAGACACATAATTGGGTGAACCCTTTCAAATTGTGACTCAGCTTTGCTATAGTCCCCAATTAGAGGTGTCCAGGGTTCTTAAGCACACTCTTTTTGCCTTGGATCACAACTTTATTTCTTTCTTTTTCTTTCTTCTTTTTTTTTCGAACTTTTTTTTTATTCACTGCTTTTTCTTGCTTCAAGAATCATTTTTATGATTTTTCAGATCCTCAGTAACATGTCTCCTTTTTCATCATTCTTTCAAGAGCCAACATTCATGAACCACAAATTCAAGATACATATGCACTGTTTAAGCATACATTCAGAAAACAAAAGTAATGCCACCACATCAAAATAATTAAACTGTTATAAAATTCAAAATTCATGCAATTCTTCTCTTTTTCAATTAAGAACATTTTTTTATTTAAGAGAGGTGATGGATTCATAGGACATTCATAACTTTAAGGCATAGACACTAAGACACTAATGATCACAAGACACAAACATAGACAAACATAAGCACTAAAATTCGAAAAACAGGAAAATAAAGAACAAGGAAATTAAGGAACGGGTCCACCTTAGTGATGGCGGCTCTTTCTTCCTCTTCAAGATCCTATGGAGTGCTTGAGCTCCTCAATGTCTCTTCCTTGTCTTTGTTGCTCCTCTCTCATGATTCTTTGATCTTCTCTAATTTCATGGAGGATGATGGAGTATTCTTGATGCTCCACCCTTAGTTGTCCCATGTTGGAACTCAATTCTCCTAGGGAGGTATTTAGTTGCTCCCAATAGTTTTGTGGAGGAAAGTGCATCCCTTGGGGTATCTCAGGGATCTCATGATGAGTGGGGTCTCTTGTGTGCTCCATCCTCTTCTTAGTGATGGGCTTGTCCTCATCAATAGGGGTGTCTCCCTCTATGTCAACTCCAACTGAATAACAGAGGTGACAAATGAGATGAGGGAAGGCTAACCTTGCCAGGGTAGAGGGCTTGTCCGCCACCTTATAAAGCTCTTGAGCTATAACCTCATGAACTTCTATTTCTTCTCCAATCATGATGCTATGAATCATGATAGCCCGGTCTATGGTAACTTCGGACCGGTTGCTAGTGGGAATGATTGAGCGTTGGATAAACTCCAACCATCCTCTAGCCACGGGTTTGAGGTCATGCCTTCTCAATTGAACCGGCTTCCCTCTTGAATCTCTCTTCCATTGGGCACCCTCTTCACATATGACTGTGAGGACTTAGTCCAACCTTTGATCAAAGTTGACCCTTCTAGTGTAAGGGTGTTCATCTCCTTGCATCATGGGCAAATTGAATGCCAACCTTACACTTTTCGGACTAAAATCCAAGTATTTCCCCCGAACCATAGTAAGATAATTCTTTGGATCCGGGTTCACACTTTGATCATGGTTCTTGGTGACCCATGCATTAGCATAGAACTCTTGAACCATTAAGACTCCGACTTGTTGAATGGGGTTGGTAAGAACTTCCCAACCTCTTCTTCGGATCTCATGTCGGATCTCCGGATATTCACTCTTTTTGAGTGAAAAAGGGACCCCGGGGATCACCTTCTTCAAGGCCACAACTTCATAGAAGTGGTCTTGATGCACCCTTGAGATGAATCTCTCCATCTCCCATGACTCGGAGGTGGAAGCTTTTGCCTTCCCTTTCCTCTTTCTAGAGGTTTCTCCGGCCTTGGATGCTATAAATGGTTATGGAAAGACAAAAATGGTGAGGTAGGTGGGGTTTTATGAAGGATGGATGTGAGTGGTGAAGAGAAAGAAGGGATTTGATAGGTGAAGGGTTTTTGGGAAAGAGGTGTTGAGGTGATTGGTGAAGAAGAGAGAGGGTGGTGGGGTAGGTGGGGATCCTGTGGGGTCCACAGATCCTGAGGTGTCAAGGAAAGGTCATCCCTGCACCAAATGGCAAGCAAAATTGCGTTTTTAGCCATTTCTGGCGTTAAACGCCGGGCTGGTGCCCATTTCTGGCGTTTAACGCCAGCTTCTTGCCCTTTTCTGGCGTTTAACGCCAGTCTGGTGCCCCTTTCTGGTGTTAAACGCCCAGAATGGTGCCAGACTGGGCGTTAAACGCCCATCTGCTAACCTTACTGGCTTTTAAACGCCAGTAGGTGCGTCCTCCAGGGTGTGCTATTTTTCTTCCTGTTTTTCTTTCTGTTTTTGCTTTTTCCATTGATTTTGTGACTTCTCATGATCATCAACCTAAAAAAATATAAAATAACAAAAGAAAATAGTTAATTATAAAACATTGGGTTGCCTCCCAACAAGCGCTTCTTTAATGTCATTAGCTTGACAGAGGACTCTCTTGGAGCCTCAGAAATGCTCAGAGCTATGTTGGAACCTCCCAACACCAAACTTAGAGTTTGAATGTGGGGGTTCAACACCAAACTTAGAAGTTGGTTGTGGCCTCCCAACACCAAACTTAGAGTTTGACTGTGGGGGCTCTGTTTGGCTCTGTTTTGAGAGAAGCTCTTCATGCTTCCTCTCCATGATGACAGAGGGATATCCTTGAGCCTTAAACACCAAGGATTCTTCATTCACTTGAATGATTAACTCTTCTCTATCAACATCAATCACAGCCCTTGCTGTGGCTAGGAAGGGTCTGCCAAGGATGATGGATTCATCCATGCACTTCCCAGTCTCTAGGACTATGAAATCAGTAGGGATGTAATGGTCTTCAACTTTTACCAGAACATCCTCTACAAGTCCATAGGCTTGTTTTCTTGAATTGTCTGCCATCTCTAGTGAGATTTTTGCAGCTTGCACCTCAGAGATCCCTAACTTCTCCATTACAGAGAGAGGCATGAGGTTTACACTTGACCCTAAGTCACACAAGGCCTTCTTGAACGTCATGGTGTCTATGGTACAAGGTAGTGAAAACTTCCCAGGATCCTGTCTCTTTTGAGGCAGTTTCTGCCTAGACAAGTCATCCAGTTCTTTGGTGAGCAAAGGGGGTTCATCCTCCCAAGTCTCATTTCCAAATAACTTGTCATTTAGCTTCATGATTGCTCCAAGGTATTTAGCAACTTGCTCTTCAGTGACATACTCATCCTCTTCAGAGGAAGAATACTCATCAGAGCTCATGAATGGCAGAAGTAAGTCCAATGGAATCTTTATGGTCTCATTTTGAGCCTCAGATTCCCATGGTTCCTCATAGGGGAACTCATTGGAGGCCAGTAGACGTCCATTGAGGCCTTCCTCAGTGGCGTTCACTGCCTCTTCCTCCTCTCCAAATTCGGCCATGTTGATGGCTTTGCACTCTCCTTTTGGATTTTCTTCTGTATTGCTTGGAAGAGTACTAGGGGGGGTTCAGTAATTTTCTTGCTCAGCTGACCCACTTGTGCCTCCAAGTTTCTAATGGAGGACCTTGTTTCAGTCATGAAACTTTGAGTGGTTTTGATTAGATCAGAGACCATGGTTGCTAAGTCAGAGGTATTCTGCTTAGAACTCTCTGTCTGTTGCTGAGAAGATGATGGAAAAGGCTTGCTATTGCTAAACCTGTTTCTTCCACCATTATTGTTGTTGAAACCTTGTTGAGGTCTCTGTTGATCCTTCCATGAGAAATTTGGATGATTTCTCCATGAAGGATTATAGGTGTTTCCATAGGATTCTCCCATGTAATTCACCTCTTCCATTGAAGGGTTCTCAGGATCATAAGCTTCTTCCTCAGATGAAGCTTCCTTAGTACTGCTTGGTGCATTTTGCATTCCAGACAGACTTTGAGAAATCATATTGACTTGTTGGGTCAATATTTTGTTCTGAGCCAATATGGCATTCAGAGTGTCAATCTCAAGAACTCCTTTCTTCTGACTAGTCCCATTGTTCACAGGATTTCTTTCAGAAGTGTACATGAATTGGTTATTTGCAACCATTTCAATCAGCTCTTGAGCTTCTGTAGGCGTCTTCTTCAGATGAAGAGATCCTCCAGCAGAGCTATCCAAAGACATTTTGGATAGTTCAGAGAGACCATCATAGAAAATACCTATGATGCTCCATTCAGAAAGCATGTCAGAGGGACACTTTCTGATTAATTGTTTGTATCTTTCCCAAGCTTCATAGAGGGATTCTCCTACCTTCTGTCTGAAGGTTTGGACTTCCACTCTAAGCTTACTCAATTTTTGAGGTGGAAAGAACTTTGCCAAGAAGGCATTGACTAGCTTTTCCCAAGAGTCCAGGCTTTCTTTAGGTTGTGAGTCCAACCATGTCCTAGCTCTGTCTCTTACAGCAAAAGGGAATAGCATAAGTCTGTAGACCTCAGGGTCAACCCCATTAGTCTTGACAGTGTCACAGATTTGCAAGAACTCAGCTAAGAACTGATGAGGATCTTCCAATGGAAGTCCATGGAACTTGCAATTCTGTTGCATTAGAGAAACTAATTGAGGCTTAAGCTCAAAGTTGTTTGCTCCAATGGCAGGGATAGAGATGCTTCTCCCATAAAAGTCGGGAGTAGGTGCAGTAAAGTCACCCAGCACCTTCCTTGCATTGTTGGCATTGTTGTTGTTTTCTGCTGCCATAGGTTCTTCTTCTTTGAAGATTTCTGTTAGGTCCTCTACAGAGAGTTGTGCTTTGGCTTCTCTTAGCTTTCTCTTCAAGGTCCTTTCAGGTTCAGGATCAGCCTCAACAAGAATGCTTTTGTCCTTGCTCCTGCTCATAAGAAGGAGAAGGGAACAAGAAAATGTGGAATCCTCTATGTCACAGTATAGAGATTCCTTTAGGTGTCAGAGGAGAAGAAAAGTAGAAGACAGAAATAGAAAATTCGAACTTATCAAAGAAGATGGAGTTTGAATTTTGCATTAAGGGATAGTGTTAGTCCATAAATAGAAGGATGTGAGAAGAAGGGAAGTAATTTTCGAAAATTAAGTAAAAGAGTTTGAAAACAATTTTGAAAAACACTAATTGATTTTCGAAAATGAAAGTGGAAAAGAAATCAAGTGATTTTTGAAAAAGATTTTGAAATTAGAAATAAAAAAGATTTGATTGAAAACTATTTTGAAAAAGATGTGGTTAAGAAGATATGATTAGTTTTAAAAAGATGTGATTGAGAAGATATGATTTGAAAAACATTTTAAAAGATTTGATTTTGAAAATTAAAAACTTGGCTAACAAGAAAAGATATGATTCAAACATTAAACCTTTCTCAACAGAAAAGGCAACATATTTGAAATGTTGAATCAAATCATTAATTGATAGCAAGTATCTTTGAAAATAGAAAGAAATCAATTTTGAAAACATATGATTGAAAAGATATGATTTGAAAAAGATTTGATTTTGAAAAACTTTGAAAACTTGAAAAAAATTTGCATTGAAAACAGAATCTTCCCTCTTGTGCCATCCTGGCGTTAAACGCCCAGAATGGTGCACATTCTGGCGTTTAACGCCCAAAACTATACCCTTTTGGGCGTTAAACGCCCAACCAGGTACCCTGGCTGGTGTTTAAACGCCAGTCTGTCCTTCTTCACTGGGCGTTTTAAACGCCCAGCTTTTTCTGTGCAATTCCTCTGCTGTATGTTCTGAATCTTCAATTCTCTGTATTATTGACTTGAGAAGACACAAACTAAAAATGTTTTTGGATTTTTAATAATTAAAATGCAACTAAAATCAAATAACAATGCATGCAAGACACCAAACTTAGCAGTTTGTATACTACTGACACTTACAAAATGAGAATGCATATGAGACACACGAAACACTCAAGTCAATAGAATTCAAAGATCAGAGCAAGTAAATCATCAAGAATAACTTTGAAAATCACTTAGGACACATGAATGAATGCATGCAATTGACACCAAACTTAAAATGAGGCACTAGACTCAAACAAGAAACATACAATATTTTTGGATTTTATGATTTTGTAATTTTTTTGTGTGATTTTCGAAAATTAAGTGGAAAAAGATATCAAAATTCTTAATGAGAATTCCAAGAATCATGCAATGTTTAGTCTAAGACTCCGGCCCAGGAATTAGACATGGCTTCACAGCCAGCCAAGCTTTCAAAGAAAGCTTCGGTCCAAAACACTAGACATGGCCAATGGCCAGCCAAGCCTTAGCAGATCACTGCTCCAAAAGCAAGATTGATAGAAATCAACAAGCTCTTGTGATAATAAGTTGAAACCTCGGTCCAATGAAATTAGACATGGCCTCTCAGCCAGCCAGACTTCAACAAATCATCATGAAACTCTAGAATTCATCTTCAAGAATTCCGAAAAAAAAATACCTAATCTAAGCAACAAGATGAACCGTCAGTTGTCCAAACTCAACAATCCCCGGCAACGGCGCCAAAAACTTGGTGCACGAAATTGTGATCAATACTTTTCACAAATCAAATAATCCCCGGTAATGAATCCAAAAACTTGGTGTTCAATACCATGGCATAAACACAACTTCGCACAACTAACCAGCAAGTGTACTGGGTCGTCCAAGTAATAAACCTTACGCGAGTAAGGGTCGATCCCACAGAGATTGTTGGTATGAAGCAAGCTATGGTCACCTTGTAAATCTTAGTCAGGCAAACTCAAATGGGTATGGTGATAAACGCATAAAACATAAAGATAAAGATAGAGATACTTATGTAATTCATTGGTAGGAATTTCAGATAAGCATATGAAGATGCCTTCCCTTCCGTCTCTCTGCTCTCCTACTGTCTTCATCCAATCCTTCTTCCTCCTTTCCATGGCAAGCTTAAGCAAGGGTTTCACCGTTGTCAGTGGCTACCTCCCATCCTCTCAGTGGAAATGTTCAACGCACCCTGTCACGACACGACTATCCATCTGTCGGTTCTCGATCAGGCCGGAATAGAATCCAGTGATTCTTTTGCGTCTGTCACTAACGCCCCGCCCTCAGGAGTTTGAAGCACGTCACAGTCATTCAATCATTGAATCCTACTCAGAATACCACAGACAAGGTTAGACCTTCCGGATTCTCTTGAATGCCGCCATCAGTTCTAGCCTATACCACGAAGATTCCGGTTAAAGAATCCAAGAGATATTCACCCAGTCGAAGGTAGAACGGAGGTGGTTGTCAGTCACACGTTCATAGGTGAGAATGATGATGAGTGTCACGGATCATCACATTCATCAAGTTGAAGAACAAGTGATATCTTAGAACAAGAACAAGCGGAATTGAATAGAAGAACAATAGTAATTGCATTAATACTCGAGGTACAGCAAAGCTCCACACCTTAATCTATGGTGTGTAGAAACTCCACCATTGAAAATACATAAGAACAAGGTCTAGGCATGGCCGAATGGCCAGCCTCCCAATGATCTAAGAACTAGATGTCCAAAGATGATCAAAAGATCTAAAATGATCCAAAGATGAAAATACAATAGTAAAAGGTCCTACTTATAGAGAACTAGTAGCCTAGGGTTTACAGAGATGAGTAAATGACATAAAAATCCACTTCCGGGCACACTTGGTGTGTGCTTGGGCTGAGCATTGAAGAATTTTCGTGTAGAGACTCTCCTTGGAGTTAAACGCCAGCTTTTATGCCAGCTTGGGCGTTTAACTCCCAATTTGGTGCCAGTTCCGGCGTTTAACGCTGGGATTTCTGAGGGTGACTTTGAACGCCAGTTTGGGCCATCAGATCTTGGGCAAAGTATGGACTACCATATATTGCTGGAAAGCCCAGGATGTCTACTTTCCAACGCCGTTGAGAGCGCGCCAATTGGGCTTCTGTAGCTCCAGAAAATCCACTTCAAGTGCAGGGAGGTCAGAATCCAACAGCATCTGCAGTCCTTTTCAGTCTCTGAATCAGATTTTTGCTCAGGTCCCTCAATTTCAGCCAGAAAATACCTGAAATCACAGAAAAACACACAAACTCATAGTAAAGTCCAAAAAAGTGAATTTTAACTAAAAACTAATAAAAATATACTAAAAACTAACTAGATCATACTAAAAACATACTAAAAACAATGCCAAAAAGCGTACAAATTATCCGCTCATCAGTAATTCATTGGTAAGAATTTTAGATAAGCGAATGGAGATGCTTTGTCCCTTCCGTCTCTCTGCTTTCCTACTGTCTTCATCCAATCCTTCTTACTCCTTTCCATGGCAAGCTGTATGTAGGGTTTCACTGTTGTCAGTGGCTACCTCCCATCCTCCCAGTGAAAATGTTCAACGCACCCTGTCACGGCACGGCTAATCATCTGTCGGTTCTCAATCAGGTTGGAATAGAATCCAGTGATTCTTTTACGTCTATCACTAACGCCCAGCCTTCAGGAGTTTGAAGCTCGTCACAGTCAATCAATCATTGGATCCTACTCAGAATACCACAGACAAGGTTTAGACCTTCCGGATTCTCTTGAATGCCGCCATCAATTCTAGCTTATACCACGAAGATTTTGATTAAGGGATCCAAGAGATAAACATTCAAGCCTTGTTTGCTTGTAGAACAGAAGTGGTTGTCAGGCACTCGTTCATAAGTGAGAATGATGATGAGTGTCACATAATCATCACATTCATCATGTTCTTGTGTGCAAATGAATATCTTAGAACAAGAATAAGCTGAATTGAATAGAAGAACAATAGTAATTGCATTAATACTCGAGGTACAGCAGAGCTCCACACCTTAATCTATGGTGTGTAGAAACTCCACCGTTGAAAATACATAAGAACAAGGTCTAGGCATGGCCGTGAGGCCAGCCTCCCAATGATCTAAGATAGCATAAGAACAAAGATAGCTACCCAGATGAAAATACAATAGCAAAAGGTCCTATTTGTAGAGAACTAGTAGCCTAGGGTTTACAAAGATGAGTAAATGACATAAAAATCCACTTCCGGGCCCACTTGGTGTGTGCTTGGGCTGAGCATTGAAGCATTTTCGTGTAGAGACTTCTCTTGGAGTTAAACGCCAGCTTTTGTGCCAGTTTGGGCGTTTAACTCCCATTCTTGTGCCAGTTCCGGCGTTTAACGCCGGGCAGTTTTGAGCTGATTTGGAACGCCGGTTTGAGCCATCAAAGCTCGGGCAAAGTATGGACTATTATACATTTCTGGAAAGCCCAGGATGTCTACTTTCCAACGCCGTTGAGAGCGCGCCAATTGGGCTTCTGTAGCTCCAGAAAATCCACTTCGAGTGCAGGGAGGTCAGAATCCAACAGCATCTGCAGTCCTTTTTAGTCTCTGAATCAGATTTTTGCTCAAGTCCCTCAATTTCAGCCAGAAAATACCCGAAATCACAAAAAAACACACAAACTCATAGTAAAGTCTAGAAAAGTGAATTTTAACTAAAAACTAATAAAAATAAACTAAAAACTAACTAAAACATACTAAAAACATACTAAAAACAATGCCAAAAAGCATATAAATTATCCGCTCATCAAACGCTAAGTTGTAACGTGTTTTTGGCGTTCAACTCTGGTTCGTGATGTGTTTCTGGTGTTTGACTCCAGAATGCAGCATGGAACTGGCGTTGAGCGCCAGTTTACGTCGTCAAATCTCGAATAAAGTATGGACCATTATATATTGCTGGAAATCTCTGGATCTGTACTTTCCAACGCCGTTGAGAGCGTGCCATTTGGAGTTCTGTAGCTCCAGGAAATCCATTTTGAGTGCAGGGAGGTCAGATTCCAACAGCATCAGCAGTCTTTTGTCAGCCTTCTTATCAGAGTTTTGCTCAGGTCCCTCAATTCCAGCCAGAAAATACCTGAAATCACAGAAAAATACACAAACTCATAGTAAAGTCCAGAAATGTGAATTTAGCATAAAAACTAATGAAAACATCCCTAAAAGTAACTAGATCATACTAAAAACTACCTAAAAACAATGCCAAAAAGCGTATAAATTATCCGCTCATCATTTACCCATTGAACTAATGTACCATAATATGATGGGTATAAATGATAGAAAATAATGTGGCTTGATATGTTGTTACTAGTGCCATGCGTTTAAGGTAGAGTAAAAACTTAGTCACACTTTTAGCATAGAACAATTTAGGTATGTAATCAAATTAACTTTCACTAAATGTAGTACATAAGCCACCTTTCCGATTCTAGTGACAATAGGAAAAAAAGAGTAAAATATCTCATTTCCAACTTCTAACTCTTGCGCCATGACATTGATTGCTGCTGGTATACCTGCAGTTTGATGAATAAATATTTACCCACCCTCAATATCACAACATTATTCACAAGTTTATTAATTTTTGGAAGCGATATGAGAAAGTGGCACCCGAAAAAGTTATATCAGGGAGAAGGACATAGCGGGCATTGATGCGGGAGGCTGTCGATAATGCTGTGGCGGCAAAGCATCAATAACATCTGGTTAGGTTGGTCAGATAGTGATGTAATACTTGTGCTAAAGTCAAATAAAATTAAGCCAGGATACTCCCCTTCCCTGAAGAAAAAAATAGTTTTTACATATTTTTTTTAATACTCTACGATGTTTACTCATTGAACAAATGTACAATAATATGATGTGTACAAATGATACACAATAATGAGGCTTAATATGTTGTTACTAGTGTCGTCAGTGTAAGGTAGAGATGGAACTCAGTCACACTTTAAGAATTGAACAATTTAGGTATGTAATTAATTAATTTACACTAAATGCAGTAGATAAGCCATCATTTCCGATTCTAGTGACAATAGGAAAAAAGACCAAAATATCTCATTCCCAACTTCTGACTCTTACGCTATGCCACTGATTGCTACTGGTATGACTACAGTTTGACGAATACATAGTTACCCACCTTGAATAGGACAACATTATTCACAAGTTTATCATTTTGCCAGCCATATAAGAAAGTGGCACCTGAAAAAGTTTCAACATAGAGACAGGTGATGCGTGAGCATCTTTCCTATCTTTTCCTAGTGAATTTGCATTTAATTTGTTGAGTTTAATCAATAATTAGTTATCATTTAGCCACTATGGATGTTACTTTGAGTCGTGTGTAATTCTGTTTTTATTTTAGGTAGCATTTGGCTGGATTTGATGGAGTTTTCGCAGAAAAAGATAAGAAGTCGAATGATGATGTAGAGTTCCACTGGACATGGTTTTAATGGCATTGAAAAGCTAACTTCCAGATGTTTCCAACTATATATAATAGTACACACTTATCTCATACCAAATTGGCCAAGGCTGCGCCTAACTTGAGAAAATTCAAGTAAGGCTCAAGGCACAACAACTACACGCAACAAGGTGTGATTCACTCAAGTTAGGCACAACAATTCCTCAAGTTAGGCGCTGAGTGTGGCCTTAGACTTCAAGTTAAGAGCACAAAACCTTGAGTTAGGCGCCAGTGTTACTCCAACACTCCAGGTAAGGCGCAAGACACTAACAAGGACGCCCAATGCACAACAACAACTCAAGTTAGACGCAGAAGTTCACCAAGTAAGGCGCATGATTGGTGGTCCTAGCGTCCGAATTAGGAGTGCTCGAAGATTTAATTAATACTGATTTAAATTTGTATTTTTATTTTAAAATAGGAAAAGATATTATTTTAATTTTAAAAAATAGATTTTAAATTAATTAGGATTAGATATAAAAGAGAAAATAAACTTCTCTTCTGGGATTATTCGACCTCATTCTGTAAATTACAGTTTTTCTAAATCCTAGTTTTTCTCTCTGAACCATGAGCAACTAAACCTCCACTGTTAAGGTTAGGAGCTTTATCTATTGTATGGATTGATTATATTGTTTTTCTATTTTAATTCATGTACTGATTTATATTTCAAGAATTATTTCGTTCTTTATCTTATGAATTTGGGTGGAACGGAAGTATGACCCTCTTTCTAATTGAGTTCTTGTATAACATGGAAAAGCTCTTTACTTGAATAACAGCTTGAAAACATATTCTCCTAAATTTCTAATTATTTGGATTTAATGGGATACATGACATATAATCCTCTTATATTTGGGTAATTAGAATTTCTGTGGCATATAACTAGAATTAAACCACACCCTCTAATTGGAATTATTTGACCAAGGAATTGGCGGTTGATGAGAGTTAGAGGAGACTAAAAAGGTCTAAGGAATTAGGGTTTAGTCACATATTGTTTGCCATGAATTAAGTCTTGCATGATTAAAATAGTTAGTAAGAAAAGTCAATCCGAAAAATAGATAACTCTGAAGCCTTAACTGTTTCTCTATATATTATTCACAACTTGTTTACTGCTTGCTTTATTAATTTTCTGAATTTACTGTTTAATGCAGTTGAGACCCAAACGCACTTTTCTGTTTGTCTAACTAAGTAATTTAATCATCCATTGTTGCTTAGTCCAACAATCCTAATGGGATCGACCCTCATTCACTTGAGGTACTGACAAACCCCAATTTGACGGTTTATCTTGTATTGATTTTAGGGGATTTTATAACCTTTTACCCACATTTATTCAATGAAATAGCATGGTTTTGTATATTCTCCTTTAATTGTGCTTAAGAGTGAAAACATGCTTTTTAGGCATTAAAATAGCTAAATCTAATTCACCTTGATTCCATTAGATGCCTTGATATGTTTGTTAAGTGATTTAAGGTTTAGGAGGCAAAGATTGGATCAAGGGAATGAAGAAAGAAGCATGAAAAGTTGGAGAACTCATGAAGAAATGAAAGAACCGGAAAGCTGTCAAGCCGACCTCTTCGCACTTAAACGACCATAACTTGAGCTACAGAGGTCCAAATGATGCGGTTCCAGTTGGGTTGGAAAGCTAACATCCGGGGCTTCGAAATGATATAAATTTTGCCATATGTTGCTTTGCTTTCAGGGGCGCACACGCGCACTTTGCGCGCGCGCGCTGATTCTGTCCGTGGCCCACTTTAATGAAATCGTCCCCAGCGGTTTTAGGAGCCTTGTGGGCCCAATCCAACTCATTTTCTGATGCTATTTAAGTCAAGGATTGAAGAGGGATGAGACATCTAGTAACCATTAGTCATAGTTTAGTTTTAGAAGTAGTTTCTAGAGAGAGAAGCTCTCACTTCTCTCTAGAATTAGGATTAGGATTAGGATTAGTTCTTAGATCTAGGTTTTAATCTTTGCTTTCTTCTACTTCTACCTTTCAATTCTTTGTTGTTACATTCATCTTCTTCCATTTCTTTATTGAAATTCCCTTTATGTTGTTCTTATGCTTTGTTGTAGATCTACTATTGTTCCTTCCATTTTCTTTCAATTCAATAAGAGGTAATTCATAATAATTGTTCTTCTTTGCTTTTCTATTGTTGATCTCTTGCCTTTGTAGTTAGATCTCTCTTTAATTCTTGCAATTTATGTTGTTTACTTTTATTGCCTTCTATGTGTTTGTTGAAATGCCTCTTCTAGATATAGTGTAGATTTTGTTCCTCTTGGCCTAGGTAGAGTAATTAGTGACACTTGAGTTATCTAATTCCTTTGTTGATTGATAATTGGAGAGATTGCTAATTGGTTTGGAGTGCACTAAAGCTAGTCTTTTCTTGGGAGTTGGCTACGACTTGTGGCTCAAGTCAATTCATCCACTTGACTTTCCTTTCTTTGGTAAGGGTTAACTAAGTGGTAGCAATGAACAATTCTCATCACAATTGAGAAGGATAACTAGGATGGGACTTCTAGTTCTCATATCTTGCCAAGAGCTTTGTTAGTTGTTAGTTTATTTTCTTTGCCATTTATATTTCTTGTCCAAAATCTTAGAAACCCCAAATATGATTCACAACCAATAACAAGACACTTCATTACAATTCCTAGGGAGAACGACCCGAGGTCCAATACTTTGGTTATTAATTTTAGGGGTTTGTTACTTGTGACAAACAATCTTTTGTATGAAAGGATTATTGTTGGTTTAGAAACTATACTTGCAACGAGACTTCAATAGTAAAATTCTAAACCGTCAAAAATCCAATCATCAAAATGGCGCCGTTGCCGGGGAATTGCAATGGTGTTGTGTTATTGGTTATTGTATATATGTGAATATTGTGAATATGTTTGCTTTTTGCTTCTTTGTTAATTTTTAGTTTGTTCTCTTTAATTGTTCCTATTTTTTTGTTTTTTTTGCCCTCTCTTGCTATCATGAATTCTCACCTTGGCTATGAGTGTGGTTATCAATATGTTGTAGGAAATGAGGACTATAATCAAGAAATGTATCAAGGATGGGATAACCAAAGGTGGGAGGAGCCATATGCTTATGATCAATCCTCATGGCAACAACCCCCACCAATGCACTATGAAGAAGAGCCATTCTATGATGCATACCAATCCAATGGCTATGGTGAATCTCCTTGTGATTTTCAAGAACCACCACCATATGCCTATGAGTCATATCCTCAACATGAACCTCAACCACGCTCACAAGCCTATTCTAAACCGTCAAAAATCCAATCATCAAAATGGCGCCGTTGCCGGGGAATTGCAATGGTGTTGTGTTATTGGGTATTGTATATATGTGAATATTGTGAATAGCTTGATTTTTGGATTGCTTGTTAGTTTTTGCTAGTCTTAGTATTTTGTTTCATTATTTCTTATTAGTTTTTGTTTCTTATTTGCTCTTGCTACCATGAATTCTCATTTTGGCTATGAGTATGATTACAACTATGTTGTAGGAGATGTGAATTTTAATGACAAGATGCATCAAGGATGGGACAACCAAAGGTGGGAGGAGCCATATGCATATGATCAATCCTCATGGCAACAACCTCCACCAATGCACTATGAAGAAGAGCCATTCTATGATGCATACCAATCCAATGGCTATGGTGAATCTCCTTGTGACTTTCAAGAACCGCCACCATATGCCTATGAATCATATCTTCAACATGATCATCAACTATACTCACAAGCCTCTTTTCACCAAATACCTCCATATGACTCTAATCCTTATCCACCACACCAACCACTTTTTGAACCATATGAGCTATATATGGAACCACAATTCCAAGATTACTACTCCCAAGAACCACCTCAATACACACCACCACCTTACCAAGAAGAACCACCTTCCTATAATGAACCCTTTCTCCAAGACAATGAACCCTCTTATCCACTCCAATCCTCAATGGATGAAATCCTTAGCCTTATACTTCAAGGGCAAGGAGAAATGCAAAGGGAGACACTAGAATCTATGGCTACCTTGACCAAGGTAGTAAGCACTTTAGCCTCCCAATGCTTGAGCACTCAAAGCACTCCCATGGTCACATGTGGAGAATCAATTAAAGAGCATAGCATGAAGGAGAGATTGGAAACTCCGGTGGAAAATAAGGAATACCACTTTGTGTTAGAACAATTGGAGAAGCCTATGACTATTGAAGAAAAGGAAGAAGTGGTTGAAGACTTAGGAGATGCGGAACCTCCATGGGAACCTTGAGTTGAACAAAACTCCTCCAAGAAGATTGAGGTTGATGTTGAGGAGGAATGTGCACAACCTCCAAGGCATATTCCATATGAAGACTTGGAAGGAATGGAACAAGAGTTGAGTTCCCGTGGTGATGAAGATCATGCATCCAATCTTCTTGGTGGTGAATCCTTTGAACTTGAAGAACCTTCTCCCAATGAATTTGAAAGTGATGTGGAGGTAGATTTCTCTCAACCTCCCAATTATGACTTGAGTGATGGAGAGGAGTTAGATGAAGTTGATGAACAAAGAATTGAGAATGAAGAAGTTTATGAAGAGGTAGTGATTGACAAGGAAGCAAACAAGGGAGTAGAGCTTGCAAGCACATTGGAGATACCTCTCCCCAAGCCACCACCATCCATTCTCTCATTCAAGTGGGTAAATTCCTTATGCTTAAGCTTTATTATTCCCCTTGAATATGGTTTGCTTAAGACGGATGGTCAACTAAGACATATTTGTGGCTTTAAGAGTAAAAAGGAGATGGTTAGTGGTTTGAAATATCATTCTAGGTTCATTATGGTTGCATGCTCAAAGCTTAATTGTAAAGGTTGGTGTATAACTAGAATACATAGGCCTAGAAGGATGTTTGGTCACTTTGTTGAGAATTCACCTTGCTCACCACCCACATGGATTAATGATAATCAACTTGGAGATGGGTGTGAAGACAAAATATGGGATCCGGGAACACATGAGGATCAACATTGGGAGCCCATGGTTTGTGAAGAACTCCATCAAAGCTTGGAGATATTAATCTTGAATGATGGAGCTTATTGGAAGTCCAAGCATTGGTGGAGGTTCCAAGATGAGTACAAGCACAAGCCACCTTGAGAGAAGCTCCCTATAAGTCCAACATAAGGACAATAAACAAAAGTGCTAGGTGGGAGACAACCCACCATGGTAACTTCTTTTCATTTTCTCTTTTGTAAATATTTGGTAGAATTAGTCTAATTTCGTGTTTTGTTTAGTTAGTTGAGTATATTTGGTAGTTTAATATGTTAAATAAGGTTTTATGGTATTTTGGTAGCTGTTTGGAGGTTTGGAATGCTTGGATTAGTGCAAAAACATAGCAAAAAATTTTTGAAAAACAGAGCACCATCCACGCGTACGCGCACTGCGTGCGTACGCGTGCATCAAGCATTTTGGACCATCCACGCGAGCGCGCCATGCACGCGTATGCGTGAATTGAGAAGTTCCACCTTCCATACCTTGACCCGAGAGTTAGGCCTGCACTGTGCGGAAATTGGGCCTGAGGCACAAACCTATTTGCGCGCTCGCGCACATGACGCGTACGCGCCACTCTCGAAATAAGCCATCGACGCGCGTGCGCCATGCGTGCGTACGCGTGGATGTCCTTTCTTCCATCCATTTTTCTTCTTCTCCTCTTTCCATTTCTTTCCTTCTCCTTTCTTCTTCCCTCCTCCTACCTCTCATCCAACACTTCCAAACACCATGGATAACCATTTATTTTAGTTAGTTAATTAGTTAGTCGGTTAGTTTGTTAGTTAGTTTTAGTTTAGTTTTCATTTTATTTTCTCTCTTTTCATCATAAGTGTTGGATTATTGACTTTGTTTACTACACATTGTTGCCTCTTATTGCCTAAATGCTATTTTAGCATGAATGTTTTTAGATAATCTTTGTTGGATTCTATGATTGAGGTTATATTTTACTACTTGGTTTTGAGTTTTTCATGCTTACCTTTTGAAAAATACCAAGTGATGAGAATTGCCTTTGAGCTTGTAACTCTTTTGAATTGCATGTTGTAGCTAGCCACCATGTGATTTGAACTCTCTCTTTGAGTGGGCAATCTCTTGAGGGATGATGTTGTGCATTTACCTTAATGCATTGTGTTTCATGATCATATGCATCTATAGGCTTTAACTTGAATGCTTTCATGCTTCTTTAATACTTGTTTTACCTTACAAGTTCACTTAAAGCATCTCAAGCACACTAGGATAAGTGAAGTGCATGCTTCTTTTGTGACATAGCCTTTTATGCTAATGTGTGTTCTAAACTGCGCAATTTAGAATTCACACACCTAATATTTCTTAATGTCACACTAATTCACTCACTCATTTTTAGTGATTTACCTCGTTCCAATAATGTATGCTTCCTTGCTTTTATATCTTCTCATCTTATGGTGTTATATTTTTGTTTTTCATGAACAATGCACCACAAGCAAACATGGAAGCAAGACTAAGAACACACAGCAACTCGGAGAGTCGCCGTACCCCCTTACTCATCTTTGAGTGCACCGAGGACGGTGCAAACTTTTAAGTGTGGGGAGGTCGTCCGACCGGTCGGCGATGTTGGGTGACAAATTTCTAATCTCAACACTTTTGCATTTCATTTTAGGTTTTTAGGATTTTTACTTGCATTTTCTTATTTTTGCATATATATACAAAATAAGCTTAGTCAAAATAATGAAAATTTTCAAGATTTCTATCTATAGGGCACCTCAATTGATTTGAGTGAAAACTCTTCATAGAACTTGCTTGAATTATATATCTTGTGGATCATGTTTTTGAGCTAAGAACACAAGCAAGTGAGTTTTGAGCCTAATGGTGTGGTTAAATCCTATAACCACTTATTTTCCTTCTTGTGTGCATTATTCTCTTTCTATGAATGTAATCTTTGATTTGTTTGATTCTTTATGTCCATTATTTTGTGTATTCATGCATTTATATGATTGAGGCCATCATTTCATTAGCTCACTTATCCAAATAGCCAACCTTTTATATTCCTTTGTTAGCCAATTTGAGCCTACGATTAACCCACTTGTTCTTAATTTTAGCACATTACAAGCCTTAAAGCGAAAAACAATAAATGTCCTTATTTGGATCTTTGATTAGCTTAGGCTAGTGTGTGTGAGTATCATTCAAGTGTGGGAACCTTGGGACATTGGGTGAATAAAAGGGTAGTTTTGTATTTTTATCGAAAATATCGGGAATTGGGTACATGCTCATGTATTGATCAAATGTATAGACCTTATGCATTGATACTCATGTATATAGAAAGAAAAAAATGAGAAAAACAAAAGAAAAAAAATAAATATGGAAAAGAAAAAAATATAGAAGAAGAAAGAAAAAGAAGAAAAAAAAAAGAGAAAGGAATAAAAAGGGGACAAAATGCCCCAAATCAAAGTATAGTCCAATAAAATCAATGCATAGGTGTTGTGAAATGAAAAAGAAAATGCATGAGTATGTGAAAAGGTGAAAATGGGTAGTTAGGCTAGCTTTGAAATTGTATAGGATGTCATAGGTTAGGTGGGAAGTTTAAGCTTATCAAAGATTCAAATTTCAAGCTCACTTGACCAAATATGCATCCTACCTTGACCCTAGCCCCATTACAACATATGAAAAGACCTCATGATATATGTATGCATGCATGAAATATATGTTGATTGTTAGAAGAAGAACAAATCTTGGAAAACATGATTAGGGGGGAATTGAGAGAATCAACCCTAAACACTTGAGCGAATAGAGTGCAAACACATCCGGTAAGGGTTCGATGCTCAATCACATGCTTCCACCTATGATCATCTCTTCTCATGCAAGTTTGTAAAAATATTTAATAACTCAATTCAATTGTGAAGAGGACTTGCTAGTCCTTAGCCCTTGTGCGTATATGCTTCTTGGGAATTAATTTATTTTGACCAAGCAATTGCATTCATGTAGATAGTTGCATATAGGTAGATTGCATTTAGTTAGTTTTCATTGAATAAATGTTGATCCTTTTGCTTTCTCTTGGTTTAAGCATGAGGACATGCTTGGTTTAAGTGTGGGGAGGTTGACAAATCCCAATTTGACGGTTTATCTTGTATTGATTTTAGGGGATTTTATAACCTTTTACCCACATTTATTCAATGAAATAGCATGGTTTTGTATATTCTCCTTTAATTGTGCTTAAGAGTGAAACATGCTTTTTAGGCCTTAAAATAGCTAAATCTAATTCACCTTGATTCAATTAGATGCCTTAATATGTTTGCTAAGTGATTTAAGGTTTAGGAGGCAAAGATTGGATCAAGGGAATGAAGAAAGAAGCATGAAAAGTTGGAGAACTCATGAAGAAATGAAAGAACCGGAAAGTTGTCAAGCCGACCTCTTTGCACTTAAACGACCATAACTTGAGCTACAGAGATCCAAATGATGCAGTTCCAGTTGGGTTGGAAAGCTAACATCCGGGGCTTCAAAATGATATAAATTTTGCCATATGTTGCTTCACGTTCAGGGGCGCGCACGCGCACTTTGCGCGCGTGCGCCGATTCTGTCCGTGGCCCATTTTAATGAAATCGTCCCCAGCGGTTTTAGGAGCCTTGTGGGCCCAATCCAACTCATTTTCTGATGCTATTTAAGTCAAGGATTGAAGAGGGATGAGACATCTAGTAACCATTAGTCATAGTTTAGTTTTAGAAGTAGTTTCTAGAGAGAGAAGCTTTCACTTCTCTCTAGAATTAGGATTAGGATTAGGATTAGTTCTTAGATCTAGGTTTTAATCTTTGCTTTCTTCTACTTCTACCTTTCAATTCTTTGTTGTTACATTCATCTTCTTCCATTTCTTTATTGTAATTCCCTTTATGTTGTTCTTATGCTTTGTTGTAGATCTACTATTGTTCCTTCCATTTTCTTTCGATTCAATAAGAGGTAATTCATAATAATTGTTCTTCTTTGCTTTTCTATTGTTGATCTCTTGCCTTTGTAGTTAGATCTCTCTTTAATTCTTGCAATTGATGTTGTTTACTTTTATTGCCTTCTATGTATTTGTTGAAATGCCTCTTCTAGATATAGTGTAGATTTTGTTCCTCTTGGCCTAGGTAGAGTAATTAGTGACACTTAAGTTATCTAATTCCTTTGTTGATTGATAATTAGAGAGATTGCTAATTGGTTTGGAGTGCACTAAAGCTAGTCTTTCCTTGGGAGTTGGCTAGGACTTGTGGCTCAAGTCAATTCATCCACTTGACTTTCCTTTCTTTGGTAAGGGTTAACTAAGTGGTAGCAATGAACAATTCTCATCACAATTGAGAAGGATAACTAGGATAGGACTTCTAGTTCTCATATCTTGCCAAGAGCTTTGTTAGTTGTTAGTTTATTTTCTTTGCCATTTATATTTCTTGTCCAAAATCTTAAAAACCCCAAATATGATTCACAACCAATAACAAGACACGTCATTACAATTCCTAGGGAGAACGACCCGAGGTCCAATACTTCGGTTATTAATTTTAGGGGTTTATTACTTGTGACAAACAATCTTTTGTATGAAAGGATTATTGTTGGTTTAGAAACTATACTTGCAACGAGACTTCAATAGTGAAATTCTAAACCGTCAAAAATCCAATCATCAGGTACTACTTGGTATGACCCGGTGCACTTGCCGGTTAGTTTGTGGGTTATAATTTTCGCACCAAGTTTTTGGCGCCGTTGCCGGGGATCGATTGTGATTGACAACTACTCGTTGTTTGATTTCTTAGATTAGATAATTTTTCTTTTAATTAGTTTTATTTTAGTATTATTAATTTTTGTTTCTTTATTTGTTTATTTTTGTTGCTGTAATTCTTTTTCTTTTCTTCTTTCTTTCATTCTTTCATTCGTACACCCCTCCCGTGCTGTTTCGTTCTCGTTTCCCATTTCCCTGTCCGCTCTTTGATTTTTTTTTTGATTTTTCTAAAAACTTACGGCATTCCTTTTTCTTTTTTTCCTTTTTATTTTCATTTCCTTTTATTTTCGTTTTTGTTTCCTTCAATTTTTTTCTATATTCTATTAGTTTTGTTTTATTTTTGTCTTTAATTTAAAAAAAAGATAAATTTTATCCTATATTTTTCTTTAATTTCTGAAATTAAGTTTGGTATCCCCTTGTTATTTTTATTTTAAATTTTCGGTTTATTTTTTTATAATTTTTGAAATTTCTTGGCTTTAATTATTTAGTTGTTTTTTTTATTTCTTTTACATAGGTTACCTCACTGGGAATTCTCTGCACTCTGACGTAGAGGTTTTCACCTTTTCTTTTTTTTTGTTTGTTTACGGGCAGGAACAGGGAAAAAGAACCTCTTTTAGACTTTGATACTGAACCTGAAAGGACTTTTAGGCGGTGTTTACAACAAGCAAGACTGTACAAGGCTACAGAGTCCACTATGGATCATAATAATGCTATTAATGCCAATGTGGCAAATCCAGTCGAGAATGAGCAACCCAAAAGAGTGCTTGGCTCAAACACTGCTCCTACTGCAGGTCTTTATGGAGAAAGCATTGTGGTGCCTCCTATTGCTACAAACAACTTTGAACTGAAGCCATAGCTAGTCACTTTGATGCATCAAAACTGTCAATTTCATGGACTCCCTCAGGAAGATCCCAATTAGTTTATCTCGAATTTTCAGCAAATTTGTGATACTGTGAAAACTAATGGGGTGAATGCTGAGGTGTACAAACTCAAGCTCTTCCCATTTGCCTTGAAGGACAGAGAAAAGCTGTGGCTAGATTCTCAACCAAAGGAGTGTTTGGATACTTGGGATAAGGTTGTCACTGAGTTTCTTACTAAATTCTTCCCACCAAAGAAGCTGACTAAGCCTAGGGTGGAGGTTCAGACTTTCAGACAGAAAAATGGTGAGACCCTCTATAAAGCTTGGGAAAGGTACAAGTTACTGACTAGACAATGCCCTCTGGACATGTTCTCCAAGTGGACATTGATGCAGGAGGCTGTTGATAATGCGGTGGCAGCAAACCATCAATAACATCTGGTAAGGTTGCCTGGAAAGTGATGTAATACCTGTGGTGAATTCAAATGAAATGAAGCCAGGCGGGGAACACTCTCCTTCTGGTGGACGAAATTGTGACCCTCTTTGTATTTGCATGAGATTTATTTAATGGCTATTGATTATGTGTGGACACAACTCTGTTCATCTTAACCAGCAAGTGTACTGAGTCGTCCAAGTAATACCTTACGTGAGTAAGGGTCGATCCCACAGAGATTGTTGGTATGAAGCAAGCTATGGTCACCTTGTAAATCTCAGTCAGGCAGATTCAAGTATAATTGGATTATTGGTTTAAATTTGATTAATGGAATAAATAGAAAATAAAGATAAATAAACTAAGATAGAAATACTTATGTAAATTAATGGTGGGAATTTCAGATAGGCGTATGGAGATGCTGTGCTCCTCTCGAATTTCTACTTTCTTATTACATTCATCCAATCCTTCTTACTCCTTTCCATGGCAAGCTGTCTGTAGGGCATCACCGTTGTCAATGGCTACATCCCATCCTCTCAGTGAAAATGGTCCTATGCTCTGTCACAGTACGGCTAATCATCTGTCGGTTCTCAATAAGGTTGGAATAGAATCCCTTGATTCTTTTGCATCTGTCACTAACGCCCAGCCATCAGGAGTTTGAAGCTCGTCACAGTCATTCAATACCAGAATCTTTCTCGGAATACCACAGACAAGGTTAGACTTTCCAGATTCCTGGAATCCTACTCGGAATACCACATACAAGGTTAGACTTTCCGGATTCCCATGAATGCCGCCATCTATCTAGCTTATACCACGAAGATTCTGTTGGGGAATCTAAGAGATATGCGCCCGGCCTAAGGTAGAACGGAAGTGGTTGTCAGTCACGCGCGTTCATAGGTGAGAATGATGATGAGTGTCACGGATCATCACATTCATCAAAGTGTTGTGCAACGTATATCTTGGAATAAGAATAAAAGAGAATTGAATAGAAAGTAATAGTGATTGTATTGAAACTTGAGGTACAGCAGAGCTCCACACCCTTAATCTATGGTGTGCAGAAACTCCACCGTTGAAAATACATAAGTGAAAGGTTCAAGCATGGTCGAATGGCCAGCTCCCTGAAACGTGCTCAATGGCCTCCTAAGATGAAAAATAAAACAAAACTGAGAGCAAAGATGAAACGTGGTCAAAAGACGACTAATACACTAGTAAAAAGTCTTATTTATACTAAAACTAGCTACTAGGGTTTACATGAGTGAGTAATTGAGGCATAAATCCACTTCCGGGGCCCACTTGGTGTATGTTTGGGCTGAGCTTGATCTATCCACGAGCTAAGGCTTTTATTGGAGTTGAACGCCAAGTTATAACGTGTTTTGGGCGTTCAACTCCGGATCATGACGTGTTTCTGGCGTTTAACTCCAGACAGCAGCATGTACGTGGCGTTCAATGCCAAGTTACGTTGTCAATTTCCGAATAAAGTATGGACTATTATATATTTTTGGAAAGCTCTGGATGTCTAATTTCCAACGCCGTTGAAAGCGCGCCATTTGAAGTTGTGTAGCTCCAGAAAATCTATTTTGAGTGCAGGGAGGTCAGATTCCAACAGCATCAGCAGTCCTTTGTCAGTCTCCTATCAGAGTTTTGCTCAAGTCCTTCAATTTCAGCCAGAAATTACCTGAAATTACAGAAAAACACACAAACTCATAGTAAAGTCCAGAAATGTGAATTTAACATAAAAACGAATGAAAACATCCCTAAAAGTAGCTTGAACTTACTAAAAACTACCTAAAAATAATGCCAAAAAGCGTATAAATTATCCGCTCATCACAACACCAAACTTAAATTGTTGCTTGTCCCCAAGCAACTGAAAATCAAATAGGATAAAAAGAAGAGAATATACTATAAATTCCAAAATATCAATGAATATTAATTATAATTAGATGAGCGGGACTTGTAGCTTTTTGCTTCTGAACAGTTTTGGCATCTCACTTTTTCCTTTGAAGTTTAGAATGATTGGCTTCTCTAGGAACTTAGAATTTTGGATAGTGTTATTGACTTTCCTAGTTAAGCATGTTGATTCTTGAACACAGCTACTTATGAGTCTTGGTCGTGGCCCTAAGCACTTTGTTGTCCAGTATTACCACCGGATACACAAATGCCACAGACACATAACTGGGTGAACCTTTTCAGATTGTGACTCAGCTTTGCTAGAGTCCCCAGTTAGAGGTGTCCAGAGCTCTTAAGCACACTCTTTTTGCTTTGGATCACGACTTTAACCACTCAGTCTCAAGCTTTTCACTTGGACCTTCATGACACAAGCACATGGTTAGGGACTGCTTGATTTAGCCGCTTAGGCCTGGATTTATTTCCTTGGGCCCTCCTATCCATTGATGCTCAAAGCCTTGGATCCTTTTTACCCTTGCCTTTTGGTTTTAAGGGCTATTGGCTTTTTTTTTGCTTGTTTTTTTTTCTTTCTAGATATTTTTTTTTCTCCATTCACTGCTTTTTCTTGCTTAAAGAATCAATTTTATGATTTTTCAGATCATCAATAACATTTCTCTTTGTTCATCATTCTTTCAAGAGCCAACAGTTTTTAACATTCATAAACAACAAGATCAAAAATATGCACTGTTCAAGCATTCATTCAGAAAACAAAAAGTATTGTCACCACATCAATTTAATTAAACTAATTTCAAGGATAAATTCGAAATTCATGTACTTCTTGTTCTTTTGAATTAAAACATTTTTCATTTAAGAGAGGTGAAGGATTAATGGAATTTATTCATAGCTTTAAGACATAGTTACTAACTACTAATGATCATGAAGTAGAGACACAAAACATAGATAAACACAACATAAAAACCGAAAAGCAGAAAGAAATAAGAACAAGGAATGAATCCACCTTAGTGGCGTCTTCTTCTTGAAGGACCAACAATGTCCTTAAGCTCTTCTATGTCCCTTCCTTGCCTTTGTTGCTCCTCCCTCATTGCTCTTTGATCTTCTCTTATTTCATGGAGAATGATGGAGTGCTCATGATGTTCCACCCTTAATTGTTCCACATTGTGGCTCAAATCTTCTAAGGAAGTGTTGAGTTGTTCCCAATAGTTATTGGGAGGAAAGTGCATCCCTTGAGGCATCTCAAGGATTTCTTGATGATGAGCTTCCTCATGCATCTCTTGAGATCCGTGGAGGGTCTTACTTGCTTGCTCCATCCTTTTCTTGGTGATGGGCTTATCCTCTTCAATGAGGATGTCTCCTTCTATGATAACTCCAGCTGAGTAACATAGATGGCAAATAAGGTGAGGAAAAGCTAGCCTTGCCATGGTGGAGGGCTTGTCGGCTATTTTGTAGATTTCATTGGAGATGACCTTATGAAATTCTACTTCCTCTCCAATCATGATGCTATGAATCATGATGGCCCGATACACAGTAACTTCAGATCGGTTGCTAGTGGGAATGATGGAGTGTTAAATGAACTCCAACCATCCTCTAGCCACAGGCTTGAGGTCAAGTCTTCTTAGTTGAACTGGCTTGCCTTTGGAGTTCCTCTTCCATTGAGCTCCTTCCACACATATGTCCGTAAGGACTTGGTCCAACCATTGATTAAAGTTGACCCTTCTAGTGTAGGGGCGTTCATCTCCTTGCATCATGGGCAAGTGAAACGCCAACCTCACATTTTCTGGACTAAAATCTAAGTATTTCCCCCGAACCATTGTGAGATAATTCTTTGGACTCGGGTTCATACTTTGATCATGGTTCCTAGTGATCCATGCATTGGCATAGAACTCTTGAACCATTAAGATTCCGACTTGTTGCATGGGGTTGGTTAGGACTTCCCAACTTCTTCTTCGGATTTCATGTCGGATCTCCGGGTACTCATTTTTCTTGAGCTTGAAAGGGACCTCAGGGATCACCTTCTTCTTTGCCACAACATCATAGAAGTGGTCTTGATGGCTCTTGGAGATGAATCTTTCCATCTCCCATGACTCAGAGGTGGAAGCTTTTGTCTTCCCTTTTCCTTTTCTAGAGGATTCTCCGGCCTTAGGTGCCATTGATGGTAGTGGAAAACAAAAAAGATTGTGCTTTGACCACACCAAACTTAAAATATTGCTAATCCTCATGCAATAAAAGAAAGAAGAGAAGAGGAAGAAGAAGAGAATATGGAGGAAAAGGGGAAGTGTAGGTTCGGCCAAGGTGAAGAAGAAGGGCTTGTGTTGTGTGAAAATGACGTAGAATGGAAGGGTATATATAGGAAGAGGGGAGAGGGTAGGTTCAGCCATTTAGGGTGGGATTGTGTGGGAAAATATTTTTGAATTTTTGAAGGTAGGTGGGGTTTATGGGGAAGAGTGGGTGGATGTGAGTGGTGAATAGGTGATTGGGAAGAGAGATTGAGGTGGTTGGTGAAGGGTTTTTAGGAAGTGTGACATGTGGGGGAATACTCATCACAAAATAGGATTAGGAGGTAAGGTGATAGTATGTTAGGTGGGGATCCTGTGGGGTCCACAGATCCTGAGGTGTCAAGGAATTCCATCCCTGCACCAAATAGGCATGTAAAATGCCTTTGCACACCATTCTGGCGTTTAAACGCCGTGTGGTGCACATTCTGGGCATTCAACGCCCATGTAAAGCATGTTTCTGGCGTTGAACGCCAGTTTCATGCTTGTTACTGGCGTTCAGCGCCAGCTATTCTTCTAGGCACATTCCTGGCGTTCAGCGCCAGGATGTTGCTTGTTTTTGGCATTCAGTGCCAGATTGATGCTCTGTTCTGGCGTTGAACGCCAGCCAGATGCTCCTTACTGGCGTTGAACGCCAGCCTGTGCTTCCTCCAGGGTGTGATTTTTCTTCTGCTGTTTTTGATTCTGTTTTTAATTTTTATATTTTTTTCGTGACTCCACATGATCATGTACCTAATAAAATACAAAAATAAAAATAAAATAAAATAAAATTAAAATTAGATAAATAAAATTGGGTTGCCTCCCAACAAGCGCTTCTTTAATGTCAATAGCTTGACAGTGGCTCTCATGGAGCCACAGGGTGATCAGGTCAATATTGTATAGTCCCAACACCAAACTTAGAGTTTGGATATGGGGTCCTAACACTAAACTTAGAGTTTGGTTGTGGCCTCCCAACATCAAACTTAGAGTTTGACTGTGGGGGCTCTTCTTGACTCTGAACTGAGAGAAGCTCTTCATGCTTACTCTCTTTTGTCATAGAGGGATGGCCATGTGCCTTAAACACAAGGTAGTCCCCATTCAATTGAAGGACTAATTCACTTCTGTTGACATCTATCACAGCTCCTGCTGTGGCTAGGAAAGGTCTTCCAAGGATGATGCATTCATCATCTTCCTTCCTAGTGTCTAAGATTATGAAATCAGTAGGGATGTAAAGGCCTTCAACCTTTACTAACATGTCCTCCACTATTCCATAAGCTTGTCTCAATGACTTGTCTGCCAATTGTAATGAGAACAAGGCAGGTTGTACCTCAATGATCCCCAGCTTCTCCATTACAGAGAGTGGCATAAGATTTATCCCTGACCCTAGATCACATAGAGCCTTTTCAAAGGTCATGGTGCCTATGGTACAAGGTATTAAGAACTTGCCAGGATCTTGTCTCTTTTGAGGTAAAATTTTCTGAATCCAAGTATCTAGTTCACTAATGACCAAGGGAGGTTCACTTTCCCAAGTCTCATTACCAAACGACTTGGCATTCAGCTTCATGATAGCTCCTAAATATTGAGCAACTTGCTCTCCAGTCACATCTTCATCCTCTTCAGAGGAAGAATAGTCTTTAGAGCTCATGAATGGCAGAAGGAGATTTAATGGAATCTCTATGGTCTCTGTATGAGCCTCAGATTCCTTTGGATCCTTAATAGGAAACTCCTTCTTGCTTGAAGGACGTCCCAGGAGGTCTTCCTCACTAGGATTTTCATCCTCCTCCTCTCTTGTGCATTCGGCCACATTGATCACATCAACGGCCTTGTACTCTCCTTTTGGATTCTCTTCTGTATTGCTTGGGAGAATACTGGGAGGAGTTTCAATGACTTTCTTACTCAGCTGGCCCACTTGTGCCTCCAGATTTCTAATGGAAGACCTTGTTTCACTCATGAAACTGAAAGTGGCCTTTGACAGATCAGAGACTAGATTGGCTAAATTAGAAGTGTTTTGTTCATAATTCTCTGTCTGTTACTGAGAAGATGATGGAAAAGGCTTGCTATTGCTCAGCCTGTTGCGTCCACCATTGTTAAAGCCTTGTTGAGGCTTTTGTTGATCCTTCCATGAGAAATTTGGGTGATTTCTCCATGATGAGTTATAGGTGTTTCCATAAGGTTCACCTATGTAATTAACCTCTGCCATGGCAGTGTTCTCAGGATCATAAGCTTCTTCAGAAGCTGCCTCTTTAGTACTGTTGGATGCTTGTTCTGAGCCAATATGGCATTCAGAGCATCAATTTCAAGAACTCCTTTCTTCTGAGGTATCCCATTATTCACGGAATTCCTCTCAGAAGTGTACATGAATTGGTTGTTTGCAACCATGTCAATGAGTTCTTGAGCTTCTGCAGGTGTTTCCTTTAGGTGAATAGATCCACCTGCAGAATGGTCCAATGACATTTTCGAAAATTCAGATAGATCATAATAGAATATATCTAATATGGTCCATTTTGAAAACATGTCAGATGGACATCTTTTGGTCAGCTGCTTGTATCTTTCCCAAGCTTCATAGAGGGATTCACCATCTTTTTGTTTGAAGGTTTGAACATCCAGTCTTAGCTTGCTCAGCTTTTGAGGAGGAAAAAATTTATCCAAGAAGGCAGTGACCAGCTTATCCCAAGAGTCCAGGCTATCCTTAGGTTGTGAATCCAACCATATTCTAGCTCTGTCTCTTACAGCAAAAGGGGAAAGCATGAGTCTGTAGACTTCAGGATCAACTCCATTCGTCTTTACAGTCTCACAGATCTGCAAGAACTCAGTTAAAAACTGATAAGGATCTTCAGATGGAAGTCCATAAAACTTGCAGTTTTGTTGCATTAAGGCAACTAGCTGAGGTTTCAGCTCAACGTTATTGGCTCCAATGGCAGAAATGGAGATGCTTCTTCCATCAAATTTGGACGTTGGCTTTGTGAAGTCACCAAGCATTCTCCTTGCATTATTATTATTTTCGGCTGGCATCTCCTTCTCTTGTTCGAAGATTTCTAAAAGGTTGTTTCTGAATTATTGTAACTTAGCTTCTCTTAATTTTCTCTTCAGAGTCCTTTCAGGTTCTGGATCAATTTCAACAAGAGTGCCTTTATCCTTGTTCCTGCTCATATGAAAGAGAAGAAAACAAGAAAAGAAAGAGGAATCCTCTATGTCATAGTATAGAAATTCTTTTGTGTTAGTAGAAAAAGAGAGGGGAGAAGAATGAAGAAGAATGAATAGTCTGTATAAGGACTAAGGATAGGGGAGGTGAAGAGAAGTGTTAGTAAATAAATAATTAAATAGAATAAGAAAAGAGAGGGAAATTTCGAAAATAATTATGAAAAAGGGGTTAGTAATTTTTGAAAATTAAAGATAAGATGTAATTAAATTTAAAACATGAAACAATTAGTTAATTAAAAAGAATTTTTGAAAAAAAAGGGTGAGATATTTTCGAAAATTAGAGAGGAAAGAGTAGTTAGGTGGTTTTGAAAAAGATAAGAAACAAACAAAAAGTTAATTAGTTAGTTGAAAAAGATTTTAAAAAGATAAGAAGATAAGAGGCTAGATAAGATATTTTGAAATCAAATTTTGAAAAAGATAAAATTTTTGTTAAAGATAAGATTAAAAAGATAAGATAAATAGATAAGATAAAAAGATAAGATTTTTAAGAAAAATATATTTTGATAAAAGATGAAAAGATTTAATTTTTAAAATTTAAAATTAATTACTTAACTACAAGAAACTAAAAGATAAGATTCTAGAATTTAAAGATTGAACCTTTCTTAAAAAGAAAGTAACAAACTTCAAATTTTTGAATCAATCACATTAATTGTTAGCTAATTTTTGAAAATTTGATATAAAGATAAGAAAAAGATTTTGAAAATAATTTGAAAAAGATTTTTTGGAATTTTCGAAAATAATGAAAAAAATGAAAAAGATATGATTTTTGAAAAAGATTTTAAAAAGATAAGATTTTTAAAATTGAAAATTTGACTTGACTTGTAAGAAACAACTAATTTTTAAAAATTTTTGACCAAGTTAACCCAAAATTTCGAAAATTTGGAGGGAAATAAGGAAAAGATATTTTTATTATTTTTGAAATTTTAAAGATGAGAGAGAAAAACATAAAAATGACCCAAAATATGAAAATTTTGGATCAAACACATAATGCATGCAAGAACACTATGAATGTTAAGATGAACACCAAGAACACTATGAAGATTATGATGAACATCAAGAAAATAATTTTGAAAAATTTTTTATGCAAAGAAAACATGCAAGACACCAAACTTAGAAATTTGTAATGCATGGACTCTAACAAACAAAAAATGCATATGAAAAACAACAAACAACACAAAATAAGAAATCATCAAGATCAAACAAGAAGACTTGTCAAGAACAACTTGAAGATCATGAAGAACAATATGAATGCATGAGATTTTCGAAAAAATGCAAGAAAAATTTTTAAAGCATGCAATTGACACCATACTTAAAAATTGACTCAAGACTCAAACAAGAAACACAAGATATTTTTGATTTTTATGATTTTATGATTTTTTTGTATTTTTATTAATTTTTTTTTCGAAAATAAGGTTTGGAAAAAACAAAACAGAAAAGAAAAATTTTGAAAAAGATTTTTGAAAAGAAAATTACCTAATCTGAGCAACAAGATGAACCGTCAGTTGTCAATACTCGAACACTCCCCGGCAACGGCGCCAAAATCTTGGTGGACGAAATTGTGACCCTCTTTGTATTTGCATGAGATTTATTTAATGGCTATTGATTATGTGTGGACACAACTCCGTTCATCATAATCAGCAAGTGTACTAAGTCAAGTAATACCTTACGTGAGTAAGGGTCGATCCCACATAGATTGTTGGTATGAAGCAAGCTATGGTCACCTTGTAAATCTCAGTCAGGCAGATTCAAGTATAATTGGATTATTGGTTTAAATTTGATTAATGGAACAAATAGAAAATAAAGATAAATAAACTAAGATAGAAATACTTATGTAAATTAATGGTGGGAATTTCAGATAGGCGTATGGAGATGCTGTGCTCCTCTCGAATTTCTACTTTCTTATTACATTCATCCAATCCTTCTTACTCCTTTCCATGGCAAGCTGTATGTAGGGCATCACCGTTGTCAATGGCTACATGCCATCCTCTCAGTGAAAATGGTCCTATGCTCTATCACAGCACGGCTAATCATCTATCGGTTCTCAATCAGGTTGGAATAGAATCCCTTGATTCTTTTGCGTCTGTCACTAACGCCCAGCCTTCAGGAGTTTGAAGCTCGTCACAGTCATTCAGTACCGGAATCTTACTCAGAATACCACAGACAAGGTTAGACTTTCCAGATTCCCGGAATCCTACTCGGAATACCACAGACAAGGTTAGACTTTCCAGATTCCCGGAATCCTACTCGGAATACCACAGACAAGGTTAGACTTTCTGGATTCCCATGAATGCCGCCATCTATCTAGCTTATACCACGAAGATTCTGTTGGGGAATCTAAGAGATATGCGCCCGGCCTAAGGTAGAACGGAAGTGGTTGTCAATCACGCGCGTTCATAAGTGAGAATGATCATGAGTGTCACGGATCATCACATTCATCAAAGTGTTGTGCAACGTATATCTTGGAATAAGAATAAAAGAGAATTGAATAGAAAGTAATAGTGATTGTATTGAAACTTGAGGTACAGCAGAGCTCCACACCCTTAATCTATGGTGTGCAGAAACTCCACCGTTGAAAATACATAAGTGAAAGGTTCAGGCATGGCCGAATGGCCAGCCCCCTGAAACATGCTCAATGGCCTCCTAAGATGAAAAATAAAACAAAACTGAGACCAAAGATGAAACGTGGTCAAAAGACGACTAATACACTAGTAAAAAGTCTTATTTACACTAAAACTTGCTACTAAGGTTTACATGAGTGAGTAATTGATGCATAAATCCACTTCCGGGGCCCACTTGGTGTATGTTTGGGCTGAGCTTGATCTATCCACGAGCTGAGGCTTTTATTGGAGTTGAACGCCAAGTTATAACGTGTTTTGGGTGTTCAATTCCGGATCATGACGTGTTTCTGGCATTTAACTCCAGACAGCAGCATGTACTTGGCGTTCAACGCCAAGTTACGTCATCAATTTCCGAATAAAGTATGAACTATTATATATTGCTGGAAAGCTCTAGATGTCTACTTTCCAACGCCGTGGAGAGCGCGCCATTTGGAGTTCTGTAGCGGCAGAAAATCCATTTTGAGTGCAGGGAGGTCAGATTCCAACAGCATCAGCAATCCTTTGTCAGCCTCCTATCAGAGTTTTGCTCAAGTCCCTCAATTTCAGCCAGAAATTACCTAAAATTACAGAAAAACACACAAACTCATAGTAAAGTCCAGAAATGTGAATTTAACATAAAAACTAATGAAAACATCCCTAAAAGTAGCTTGAACTTACTAAAAACTACCTAAAAATAATGCCAAAAAGCGTATAAATTATCCGCTCATCACCTTCCCAATTGGAAAAAAATATTTTTTACTTATTTTTTTTCAATACTGTACAATGTTTACTCATTGAACTAATGTATGACAATATGATGGGTATAAATGATAGACAATAATGTGGCTTGATATGTTGTTACTAGTGCCGTGAGTGTAAGGTAGAGATGGAACTCAGTCACACTTTAAGCATTGACCAATTTAGGTATGTAATCAAATTAATTTACACTAAATGCAGTAGATATGCCACCTTTCTGATTCTAGTGACTATAGGAAAAAATACCAAAATATCTCATTCCCAGCTTCTGACTCTTGCGCCATGCCACGGATTGCTACTCGTATGACTGCAGTTTGACAAATACATAGTTACCCACCTTGAATAGCACAACATTATTCGCAAGTTCATCATTTTGCCAGCCATATAAGAAAGTGACACCTGAAAAAGTTTCAACAAGGAGACAGGAAAAGTGGACATTGATGTGGGAGGCTATTGATAATGATGTGGCAGCAAAGCATTAATAACATCTGGTGAGGTTTGCTGGAAAGTGATGCAAGACCTGTGGTGAATTCAAATTAAATAAAGCCAGGCGGTGAGCACTCTCGTTCCCTAAGGGAAAAAATATTTTTTACTTATTTTTTTTAATACTGTACGATATTTACTCATTGAACTAATGTACCACAATATAATGGGTATAAATGATAGACAATAATATGGCTTGATATGTTGTTACTAGTGCCATGAGTATAAGGTAGAGTAGAAACTTAGTCACACTTTTAGCATTGATCAATTTAGGTATGTAATCAAATTAACTTTTAATTTTCACTAAATGTAGTAGATAAGCCATGTTTCTGATTCTAGTGACAACAGGAAAAAACACTAAAATATCTCATTTCCAGCTTCTACCTCTTGTGCCGTGACACAGATTGCTGCTGGTATACCTGTAGTTTGACGAATACATAGTTACCCACCTTGAATAGCACAACATTATTCACATGTTCATTATTTTGGAAGCCTTATTTTGGAAGCCATATAAAAAAGTGGCACTGGAAAAAGTTATAACAGAGAGAAGAACAAAGCGGGCATTGATGTGGGAGGCTGTTGATAATGTTGTGGCGGCAAAGCATCAATAACATATGGTGAGGTTGGACAGAAAGTGATGTAATACTTCTGCCAAAGTCAAATAAAATTAAGCCAGGCGGTGATTACTCCCCTTCCCTGAAGAAAAAAATATTTTTTACATATTGTTCTTAATATTGTACGATGTTTACTCATTGAACAAATGTACAATAATATGATGGGTATAAATGATACACAATAATGTGGCTTGATATGTTGCTACTAGTGCCGTGAGTGTTAGGTAGAGATGGAACTTAGTCACACTTTAAGCATTTAAAAATTTTGGTATGTAATCAAATTAACTTACACTACATGTAGTAGATAAGCCACCTCCCCGATTCTAGTGACAATAGGAAAAAAGACAAAAATATCTCATTCTCGGCTTCTGACTATTGCGCCATGCCACTTATTGCTACTGGTATGGCTGCAGTTTGACTAATACATTGTTACCCACCTTGAATAGCACAACGTTATTCGTAAGTTCATCATTTTGCCAGCCATATAAGGAAGTGGCACCTGAAAAAAGTTTCAACAGGGAGACAGGCCAAGTGGACATTGATGCGGGATGCTGTTGATAATGCTATGGCAGCAAAGCATCAATAACATCTGGTGAGGTTGGCTGGAAAGTGATGCAACACCTGTGGTGAATTCAAACGAAATCAAGCCAGCGGTGAACACTCTCCTTCCCTAAGGGAAAAAATATTTTTTACATATTTTTTTCAATATTGTACGATGTTTACTAATAGAACTAATGTACCAAAATATGATGGGTATAAATGATTGAAAATAATGTGGCTTGATATCTTGTTACTAGTGCCATGAGTACAAGGTTGAGTAGAAACTTAGTCAAACTTTTAGCATTGAACAATTTAGGTATGTAATAAAATTAACTTTCACTAAATGTAGTAGATAAGCCACCTTTCCTATTCTAGTGACAATAGGAAAAAAAAGAACTAAAATATCTCATTTCTAGCTTCTAACACTTGCACCATGACATAGATTGCTGTGATGAGGGAAAAATGATTCCTCACAAAACACGCCGGCAAGTGTATCAGGTCGCATTAATTACTCACATGAGTGATGTCAATCCCACAGGGATTGATGGATGGAACAATTTTAGTTAGGTGATTAGTTTAGTTAAGAAAACAGTTGATGAGTTGAGTGAATTGTGACAACAGAAGCTAAATTGCATGAAAATAAAAGGGAGAGGGGGAAATTGATAGAAAAGAAAAGTGCAGAAGGGTAAATTACATGAAACTTAAAGTGCAAGAAAGTAAAAGAGTTTAAACTTAAAGTTCAAGTAATGTAAATGACTAAAACTTAGATTGCAAGAAATGTAAATGGCTGAAGCTTAAAGTGCAAGAAATCCAAATTACTGAGGAACTTAAATTGCTTGAAGAGTAAAGGGATTTGGGTATTGGGATTCAAAATTCAACAAGAAAATGTAAGAGCAATAAATCAGAGAGGTAGAATATGAAGTAAGTTACAGCAGATTTAAACAGAAATAGAAAATTGCATGAAGAAATAAAACAGAAAGAAACTTAGGTCAATTGTGAAATCTAAAAGAGAAATTGAAGATCCAGGAAAAGCACTGAGCTCAGGAAGCAGATTTGGATCTCAATCCTCCCTTGATCAAAAAGAAAATAAATTATAGAAAAAATGTAAATGACACAGCAAATGAAAATCAAATCCAATTTCTAAATTCTCAAAATTATGCAGCAGAAGAACAAAGATGAATTTCAGATCAAGAACTGAAACAGAATTCCTTCAATCTCAATCCAAAATTTAGAAAGTAGAGGTTGCAGAAGAAAGAACAAACATAAAGAAAACTAGATCTCGATCCCAATTCCCAAATTCAAAGACAAAATAAAAACTCAAAATGAGCTAAAAGTAAAAAAATCAAAAGAAAGCCCAAATCCCCCCCCCAAAAGTCCTTCTAACTTAAATTCTAAGCTACTTATACACTTTCCTCCATTGATCTTCAAGCCTTGAATTGGGCTTTTGGCCTTGATGGAATTGTGTTGAGGATGGTTCCAATTGGTTGTCCTTTGGTGTTGAGAAGAGATTTGTGCAAAATTTGGATACTGATGCTTCAAGTTTGAGTCAACGTTTGAGGGCCAGCATTGACTCAAACGCCATCTTTGAGCAACCAGTAAAACCAGCAGTTTTGTTGTCACTGGCGTTTGACTCAACGTTGGAGGGCCAATGTCTGCTGACTCGCGCGTACACATACCGTGTGCTTCCACACAAAATGCTGAAAATGCTCATCCACACGTACGCGCTTTGTGCGCTTGCGCGTGGATGCAAGAATTTCATTTTCTAGTTTAAACCAGGGAAGGGGGACGTTGGCTTCAGCGTTGGACCCCAACGTTGGCATTTTTGTGCGTACGCTTGCCATTTTTGTATCCGCACATACGCGGCATTGACGCGTGTGTGTGGATTCCAATTTTTCCAATCTTAATTATGGGCTGAGCATTGCGGACGTTGGAGGTAGCGTTTGAGGTAATGTTGGACCTCCAACGTTCAGTTGTGGCGCGTACGCGCACTGTACGCTTCCGCGCAAATGAGCCAAAAATACTCATTTACGCATACACGTGCTGTACGCTTCCGCGCGGATGCCAAAATTTGCTATTTTCACGCGTACGCAGCATGTACACGCACACGCAACTCAAAATTCCTTCAGCCCCAGAATTGATCATTTCCTCATTACGTTGGGGTTAACGTTGGACCCCCAACGCCATCTCAAACGTGAGCTTCAGCATATTTTGTTCTGTTTCTCTTCCATGTTTGAGTTAATGTTGGTGGTCCAACTTGGCCACCAACATTGCTTCTTCTCCATCTTTATATGCTCAGTCTTCAACCTTCCTCCATGCTTTCTGGTGTACGAAATTGTGATCTCTAACAATGGTGCTCAACTTGGTATGCGCGTTTATAATTCAACACTTTCTTCACAACTTCGCACAACTAACCAGCAAGTGTACTAGGTCGTCCAAGTAATAAACCTTACGTGAGTAAGGGTCGATCCCACCGAGATTGTGGCATGAAGCAAGCTATGGTCATCTTGTAAATCTGAGTTAGGCGGATAATAAATGGTTATGGAGTTTTCGAATAATAATAATAAATAAATAGAAAATAAAGATAGAAATACTTATGTAAATCATTGGTAAGAATTTCAGATAAGTGTATGGAGATGTTATGTTCCTTTTGGATCTCTGCAACATACTGCTTTCATACTTTCAATTCTTCTTACTCCTTTCCATGGCAAGCTGTATGTAGGGCATCACTGTTGTCAATGGATACTTCCCATCCTCTCAGTAAAAAAGGTCCAAATGCTCTTGTCACAGCATGGCTAATCATCTATCGGTTCTCGATCATGTCGGAATAGAATCCATTGATTCTTTTACGTTTGTCATCACGCCGAACAATCGCGAGTTTGAAGCTCGTCACAGTCATTCAATCCTTAAATCCTACTCAGAATACCACAGACAAGGTTTAGACTTTCCAGATTCTCATGAATGCCGCCATTAATTCTAGCTTATACCACGAAGATTCTGATTTAGGAATCCAAGAGATATGCGCTCGGTCTAAGGTAGAACGGAGGTGGTTGTCGGTCACGCGTTCATAGGTGAGAATGATGATGAGTGTCATGGATCATAACATTCATCATGTTGAAGTGCAATGAATATCTTAGAACAGGAATAAACTGAATTGAACAGAAAATAGTAGAAATTGCATTAAAACTCGAGGTACAACAGAGCTCCACACCCTTAATCTACGGTGTGTAGAAACTCCACCGTTGAAAATACATAAGTGATGGTCCAGGCATGGCCGAATGGCCAGCCCCCATGGTCTAAGAACTAAACGTCCAAAGATTAATCAAAAGACCGGACAAGACGCTAGTACAATAGTAAAAAGTTCTATTTATACTAAACTAGCTACTAGGGTTTATAGAAATAAGTCTAAGTGCAGAAATCCACTTCCGGGGCCCACATTGGTGTGTGCTTGGGCTGAGCTGGAGCTTTACACGTGCAGAGGCTTCTCTTGGAGTTAAACACCAAGTTGTAACGTGTTTTTGGCGTTTAACTCTGATTTGTGACGTGTTTCTGGCGTTTTACTCGAGAATGCAGCATGGAACTGGCGTTGAACACCAGTTTGCGTCGTCTAATCTCGAATAAAGTATAGACTATTATATATTGCTGGAAAGCTCTAGATGTCTACCTTCCAAAGCCGTTGAGAGCGCGCCATTTGGAGTTCTGTAGCCCCAGAAAAATCCATTTCAAGTGCAGGTAGGTTAGAATCCAACAGCATCAGCAGTCCTTTGACAGCCTTTTATCAGAGTTTTGCTCAGGTCCCTCAATTTCAGCCAAAAAATACCTAAAATCTCAGAAAAACACACAAACTCATAGTAAAGTCCAAAAATATGAATTTTACATAAAAACTAATAAAAACATCCCTAAAAGGAGCTAGATCCTACTAAAAACTATCTAAAAACAATGCCAAAAAGCATATAAATTATCCGCTCATCACAACACCAAACTTAAATTGTTGCTTGTCCCCAAGCAACTGAAAATCAATTAGGATAAAATGAAGAGAATATACTATAAATCCCAAAATATCAATTAATATTAGTTCTAATTAGATGAGTCGGACTTGTAGATGTTTGCTTCTGAATAGTTTTGGCATCTCACTTTCTCCTTTGAAGTTTAGAATGATTGGCATCTATAGGAACTCAGAATTTTGGATAGTGTGATTGATTCTCCTAGTTAAGTATGTTGATTCTTGAACACAACTACTTTTATGAGTCTTGGCTGTGGCCCTAAGCACTTTGTTTTCCAATATTACCACCAGATACATAAATGCCACAGACACATAACTGGGTGAACCTTTTCAGAATGTGACTCAGCTTTGCTAAAGTCCCATTTAGAGGTGTCCAGAGCTCTTAAGCACACTCTTTTTGCTTTGGATCATGACTTTAACCACTCAGTCTCAAGCTTTTCACTTGGACCTGTATGCCACAAGCACATGGTTAGGAACGGCTTGATTTAGCCGCTTAGGCCTGGATTTTATTTCCTTGGGCCCTCCTATCCATTGATGCTCAAAGCCTTGGATCCGTTTTACCCTTGCCTTTTGGTTTTAAGGGCTATTGGCTTTTTCTGCTTACTTTTTCTTTTTTTTCTGTATTTTTTTTCACAAGCTTTTGCTATTCACTGTTTTTTCTTGCTTCAAGAATCAAATTTATGATTTTTCAGATTATCAATAACATTTCTCTTTATTCATCAATCTTTCAAGAGCCAACATTTTTAACATTCATAAACAAGATAAGAAATATGCACTATTCAGGCATTCATTCAGAAAACAAAAAGTATTGTCACCACATCAATATAATTATACTAATTCCAAGGATAAATTCGAAACTCATGTACTTCTTGTTCTTTTGTATTAAAATATTTTTCATTTAAGAGAGGTGAAGGATTTATGAAATTATTCATAGCCTTAAGACATAGTTATTAAATACTAATGATCATGTAATGAAGACACAAACATAGACAAACATATAGCATAAATTTGAAAACAGAGAAATAAGAACAAGGAAGTTAAGGAATGAGTCCACTTTAGTGTGGGTGGCGTCTTCCTCTTGAAGAACCAATGGTGTTCCTATTCTTAGTTGCTCCCAATAATTGTGTGGAGGAAAATGTATCCCCTGAGGTATCTCAGGAATCTCTTGATTTATAGTCAAATGCTCTACTACTGCGCTATGGATCCTTGAGATGAATCTCTCCATCTCCCATGACTCGGAGGTGGAAGCTTTTGTCTTCCCTTTCCTCTTTCTAGAGGTTTCTCTGGCCTTAAGTGCCATAAATGGTTATGGAAAAATAAAAAAAAGCTATGCTTTTACCACACCAAACTTAGAATATTGCTCACCCTCGAGCAAGATAAGAAAGAAGAGAAGAAGAAGAAGAAGAAAATGGAGGAGAGGGAGAGAGGTGTATTCGGCCAAAGGGGAGAAGAGAGGGTTGTGTTGTGTGAAAATGAAGAAGAATGGAGGAGTTTATATAGTGAAGGGAGAGGGAGTTGGTTCGGCTATTTAGGGTGGGTTTGGGTGGGAAAGAGATTTGAATTTTGAAGGTAGGTGGGGTTTATGGGGAAGAGTGGATGGATGTGAGTGGTGAGGAGGTGATGGGGAAGAGAGATTGAGGTGATTGGTGAAGGGTTTTTGGGGAAGAGTGTTTATTGGATTGTGTGAAAAAGAGAGAGAAGGTGAGTTGAGGTAGGTGGGGATCCTGTGGGGTCCACAGATCCTGAGGTGATCCTGTGGGGTCCACAGATCCTGACGTGTCAAGGATTTATCATCCCTGCACCAATTAGGCGTGTAAAACGCCTTTGCATGTAATTCTGGCATTTAAACGCCAGATTGATGCTTGTTTTGGGCGTTCAATGCCCATTTGCAGCATGTTTCTGGCGTTGAACGCCAGTTCCATGCTTGTTTCTCGCGTTCAGCGCCAGCTCTCCTCAAGGTGTATTCCTGGCATTTAAACACCAGGATGCTGCTTGTTTCTGGCGTTGAACACCAGCAAGATGCTCCTTACTGGCGTTTAAACGCCAGTAAGCCTTTCCTCCAAGGTGTTCTTTTCCTTCTGCTATTTTTTATTCTATTTTTAATTTTAGTATTTATTTCGTGACTCCACATGATCATGAACCTAATAAAACATAAAAGAACAATAAAAGAAAAATAAAATTAGATAAATAAATATTGGGTTGCCTCCCAACAAGTGCTTCTTTAATGTCAATAGCTTGACAGTGGGCTCTCATGGAGCCTCACAAGTGATCAGGTCAATGTTGTAGACTCCCAACACCAAACTTAGAGTTTGGATGTGGGGATTCAACACCAAACTTAGAGTTTGGCTGTGGCCTCCCAACACCAAACTTAGAGTTTGATTGTGGGGGCTTTGTTTGAATCTACACTGAGAGAAGCTTTTCATGCTTCCCCTCCATGTATACAGAAGAACACCCTTGAGTTTTAAACACAAGGTAGTCCCCATTCAATTGAAGGACTAATTCTCCTCTGTTAACATCTATCACAGCTCTTGCTGTGGCTAGAAAAGATCTTCCAAGGATGATGCATTCATCCTCCTCCTTCCTAGTGTCTAAGATTATGAAATCAGCAGGTATGTTGGTGGACGAAATTGTGATCCTTAATTAGTGGCTCCTTGGCATGTGCCAAAAGAACTAATTTAACTAACTGATTACTTTCTTTTCACAACTTCGTTCAACTAACCAGCAAGTGCACTGGGTCGTCCAAGTAATACCTTACGTGAGTAAGGGTCGATCCCACGGAGATTATTGGTTTGAAGCAATCAATATTTATTTTATTAGTCTTAGTTAGGATGTCAACAAGGTTATTTGGATTAAAAGTGAAATTACTAGATTTGATTATAAAAATAAAAGAGGGAACAATGTTACTTTGTTTTGCAGTACTGGGGAATATGTTGGAGTTTTGGAGATGCTTTGTCAGGTTGGAATAGAATCCATTGATTCTTTTGCGTCTGTCACTAACGCCCAGCCCTCAGGAGTTTGAAGCACGTCACAGTCATTCATTCCCGGAATCCTACTCGGAATACCACAGACAAGGTTTAGACTTTCCGGATTCTCATGAATGCCGCCATCAATCCGGCTTATACCACGAAGATTCTGTTGGGGAATCTAAGAGATATTCATTCAATCTGATGTAGAACGGAGGTGGTTGTCAGGAACACGTTCATGAATTGAGGAAGGTGATGAGTGTCACGGATCATCACCTTCTTCACAATTAAGCGCAAATAAACATCTTAGATAAGAACAAGCGTGTTTGAATGGAAAACAAAGGAATTGTATTAAATCATCGAGACGCTGCAGAGCTCCTCACCCCCAACAATGGAGTTTAGAAACTCATGCCGTCACAAAGTATGTAATTCAGATCTGAAAATGTCATCAGGTACAAGAAATGTCTGTAAAAGTTGTTTAAATAGTAAACTAGTACCCTAGGTTTACAGAAAATGAATAAACTAAGATAATTGGTGCAGAAATCCACTTCTGGGGCCCACTTGGTGTGTGCTGGGGCTGAGACTAAAGCTTTCCACGTGTGGAGGCCCTTCTTGGCGTCAAACTCCAGGTTATGACGTGTTTTGGGCGTTCAACTCCGGATCATGACGTTTTTCTGGCGTTTAACTCCAGACAGCAGCATGAACTTGGCGTTTAACGCCAAGTTACGTCGTCTATCCTCGCGCAAAGTATGGACTATTATATATTTCTGGAAAGCTCTGGATGTCTACTTTCCAACGCCGTTGAGAGCGCGCCAATTGGACTCCTGTAGCTCCAGAAAATCCATTTCGAGTGCAAGGAGGTCAGGATCCAACAGCATCAGCAGTCCTTTTTCAGCCTAAGTCAGATTTTTGCTCAGCTCCCTCAATTTCAGCCAGAAAATACCTGAAATAACAGAAAAACACACAAACTCATAGTAAAGTCCAGAAATATGATTTTTGCCTAAAAACTAATAATATTCTACTAAAAATTAACTGAAACATGCTAAAATCTACATGAAATTACCCCCAAAAAGCGTATAAAATATCCGCTCATCACAACACCAAACTTAAACTGTTGCTTGTCCTCAAGCAACTAGATGAATAAAATAGGTTCTAACAGAAATAAAGAAATAATAATATTCTCGAGTTTTAAATGAGGCTCAGATTCTTATTAGATGAGCGGGGCTTGTAGCTTTTTGTCTCTGAATAGTTTTGGCATCTCCCTGTATCTTTAAATTTTCAGAATGATTGGCATCCTTAGGAACTCAGAATTCAGATAGTATTATTGACTCTCCTTGTGTAGTATGTTGATTCTTGAACACAGTTATTTTATGAGTCTTGGCTGTGGCCCTAAGCACTTTGTCTTCCAGTATTACCACCGGATACATAAATGCCACAGACACATAACTGGGTGAACCTTTTCAGATTATGACTCAGCTTTGCTAGAGTCCCCAGTCAGTGGTGTCCAGAGCTCTTAAGCACACTCTTTTGCTTTGGATCACGACTTTAACCACTCAGTCTCAAGTTTTTCACTTGGACCTTCATGACACAAGCACATGGTTAGGGACAGCTTGGTTTAGCCGCTTAGGCCTGGATTTTTATTTCCTTGGGCCCTCCTATCCATTGATGCTCAACGCCTTGGATCCTTTTTACTCTTGGCTAGTGCTCATGGCTTGTGAATATTGTATATTTTTTTTTGACTGCTTTTTCTTGCTTCAAGAATCAATTTCATGATCTTTCAGATCATCAACAATATTTTTCGTGTTCCTCATTCTTTCAGGAGCCAATATTCATCAAATTCAAAGTACATATTATGCACTGTTCAAGCATTCATTCAGAGAACAAAAAGTATTGCCACCACATATAATTAATTATAAATTTTATTATTAAGAACTCGAAAAATATAGATTACTTCTTTATTCTAAAAAAAATCTACTACTTTATTCATGCCTAATGATGATGAGAAAAATAAATTATAGCTTAATTGGAAATAAAATCAAAATAGACATCCTAATTACTACTAAATATCTTCTAAGGTCAATTTCTAAAAGGAATAATTATCACTAAGTTTAAAACAGAAAAATTGGAACTCAGCAACCTGTTGTTTTGAGGAGTGGATGCTCCTCTAATTCTTTGGGGTGTGGTTCAAGGATTAATTTTTGGCGCTTCAGCTCCCTTAGATCACGCCCTTGCTCCTCCTGTTCCTTGAGCAGTTTGCAAATCATGCTACCTTGATTATTCTGTTCTTCCTTTATTTGATCCATAGCTTCTTGCAATCTGGAAATAGAAGCCTCAAGCTGTTCCCAATATTCGAATTGGGGCAGTTCTGGGAGGGCTTCTTGTGCTCTCCTTCTGGTAGAATCCTCTTGTTGCTGTTGCCTGACCATTGATGTTCCAGTAATGGGCTTTTCAATTAGGATATATTCAGTTATTCCCATCTTTACTCCAGCATCTTTGCAAAGCATAGAAACTAGGCTTGGATAAGCCAATTTAGCGTCCTTAGAATTCCTGTTTGCTATTTTATATAGCTCACAGGAGATCAGCTGATGGACTTCCACTTCTTTTCCCAACATGATGCAGTGAATCATGACAGCTCTTTTGATGGTAACTTCAGAATGGTTGCTGGTGGGCAATATGGAACGACTAATAAAATCCAGCCAGCCTCTGGCTACTGGTTTTAGATCTTCTCTTTTGAGTTGAACTGGGATGCCAATTGTACTGGTAGTCCACTTAGCTCCAGGGATGCATATATCCTCCAGAACCCTGTCCAACCCTTTATTGACCCTCATCATTCTCCTATTAAAGGAGTCTGGGTCATCTTTCAGTTGAGGAATCTTGAATATCTCCCTGATCTTGTCAGAATTGGTATGAATGATCTTTCCTCTGACTAAGGTCTTATGGTCAAAGAGAGCAGCTCCAATGATTCTTTGCCTTTCTGTCTGCCATAGATTAGCATAGAATTCCTGAACCATATTCTTCCCCACTTTCGTTTCAGGATTGGCCAGAATTTCCCAATTCCTGTTTCGAATTTGCTCTTGGATCTCCGGATATTCATCTTCTTTCAGATCAAATCTGACTTCCGGGATCACTGATCTGTGACTCATTATCTTGTAGTAATGGTCTGAATGTTCTTTAGTTAAGAACTTCCCTTGATTCCAAAGTGGCTTTGGAGCGCTTTCTTTCTTCCCTCTTGGGGTGGTTTGCTTTCCTTTAGGAGCCATGATCTTAAGTGAGTATATTTTTGTGATCACGGATAAGCACACCAAAGTTAGAGTTTTGCTTGTCCTCAAGCAAAGGAGAAGAAAGAAGAGGGATAGAAGGAGAGCAAGTGTTGGATGAAGATGAGGAGGAGGAGGCCGAATATAATATAAAGGGATGGGGGGTGGGAAATTTTCGAAAAATAAGAAAGAGATAAGATAAAAGATATGATTTTAAAAATTATGATCAGAAAAAGATATAATTTTAAAAAGGAAAAGATATGAATCATAATTTAAAAGATAATTTTGAAATTTAATTTTGAAGAGGATTTTTAAAAGGAATTATTGATGTGTTGGAAACAAATTTGAAAAGATGATGGCTTGAATTGGAAAGCCATTTGGCTTTATGGATTAAGATATATTTAATATTTTTGAAAAAGGGATTTTAGAAATTAGGATAAAAAACTTTTGGAATTGAAAGTGATAATTTAAAATATGTTTATGCAAGAAATCATGAATTGAAACATAAAAATTTTGAAAAATTGCAAAGAAAAACGAAATTGTACCTCCTCCCACCATCCTGGCGTTAAACGCCCACATGGTGCATGGTTTGGGCGTTTAACGCCCACATGTTGCTTCTCCTGGGCGTTCAACGCCCATGTGATGCTTTTTTCTGGCGTTGAACGCCAGGAAGTCCTTCTTTACTGGGCGTTTTTCTAAACGCCCAGAATGCTAGCAGATTGGCGTTAAACGCCCAGAAGGTGCATCTTTCTGGCGTTTAACGCCCAGAAGATGCTCCTTTCTGGCGTTTAACGCCCAGAAGGCTACCCTTACTGGCGTTAAACGCCCAGTGGGTGCTTCTTTTGGGCGTTTAACGCCCAAAGTGTTTCTTACTGGCTTTTTCATGCCAGTGAGCTTCCAAATTTCTCTGTAACTCTTGGGACTTCAGTAAATTTGCTATTTCACCTTTGAAGATACTTAGACCTAAACCTGTAAAGAAAGAAAATTTATTTAATTAGTAATTAAACTTTGTACATGGCTGGGTTGCCTCCCAGCAAGCGCTTCTTTAATGTCATTAGCTGGACTATCACTAATCTTCAATTAAGTCTCAGTCTTGAGCATTCTTGCTCGAGATTACTTTCAAGATAGTGTTTAACTCTTTGTCCATTAACAATGAACTTTTTGTTAGAGTCACTATCCTGAAGTTCTATGTATCCATATGGTGATACGCTTGTGATTACATATGGACCTCTCCACCGGGATTTTAATTTTCCAGGGAATAATTTGAGCCTTGAATTAAATAGCAGAACTTTCTGTCCTAGCTCAAAGACTCTGGATGACAATTTCTTATCATGCCATCTTTTTGCTTTCTCTTTGTAAATTTTTGCATTTTCGAAAGCATTGAGTCTAAATTCCTCTAGCTCATTTAACTGGAGCAATCGTTTTTCTCCAGCTAACTTGGCATCAAGGTTCAGGAATCTGGTTGCCCAGTAGGCCTTGTGTTCCAGTTCCACTGGCAAGTGACATGCCTTTCCATACACCAGCTGGTATGGAGAGGTCCCTATAGGGGTCTTAAATGCTGTTCTGTATGCCCATAGAGCATCATCCAAGCTTCTTGCCCAATCCTTTCTACGGTTAAATACAGTCCGTTTCAGGATTCTTTTAAGTTCTCTATTTGAGACTTCAGCCTGCCCATTAGTTTGTGGGTGATATGGAGTAGCCACCCTGTGGTTGACTCCATAACGTACTAGAGCAAAGTAGAGCTGTTTATTACAGAAATGAGTGCCTCCATCACTGATTAACACTCTAGGGATACCAAATCTGCTGAAGATATGTTTCTGGAGGAATTTTAACACTGTTTTAGTGTCATTAGTGGGTGTTGCAATAGCCTCCACCCATTTGGATACATAATCCACTGCCACCAGAATATAGGTGTTCGAGTATGATGGTGGGAAAGGTCCCATGAAGTCAATGCCCCATACATCAAACAACTCAATCTCCAAGATTCCTTGTTGAGGCATGGCATAACTGTGAGGCAGGTTGCCTGATCTTTGGCAACTATCACAGTTAAGCACAAATGCTCGGGAGTCTTTATAGAGAGTAGGCCAGTAGAAGCCACTTTGGAGGACTCTTGTGGCTGTTCGTTCACTTCCAAAATGTCCTCCATACTGTGATCCATGGCAATGCCACAGGATCTTCTGTGCTTCTTCTTTAGGCACACATCTACGGATTACTCCGTCTGCGCATCTCTTAAAGAGATATGGTTCATCCCAAAGATAGTACTTTGCATCTGTGATTAATTTCTTTGATTGCATCTTACTGTACTCTTTGGGTATGAATCTTACTGCCTTGTAATTTGCAATGTCTGCAAACTATGGCACTTCCTGGATGGCTAGTAGTTGCTCATCCGGAAAGGTTTCAGAAATTTCAGTGAGAGGGAGGGACGCCCCTTCCACTGGTTCTATTCGGGACAGGTGATCTGCTACTTGATTCTCTGTCCCTTTTCTGTCTCTTATTTCTATATCAAACTCTTGCAGAAGCAACACCCATCTGATGAGTCTGGGTTTTGAATCCTGCTTTGTGAGTAGATATTTAAGAGCAGCATGATCAGTGTACACAATCACTTTTGATCCTACTAAGTAGGATCTGAATTTGTCAATGGCGTAAACCACTGCAAGTAGCTCTTTTTCTGTGGTTGTGTAATTCTTCTGTGCATCATTTAGCACACGGCTGGCATAGTAAATGACATGCAGAAGCTTGTCATGCCTTTGTCCCAACACTGCACCAATGGCATGGTCACTGGCATCACACATCAGTTCAAATGGTAATGTCCAGTCTGGTGCAGAGATGATTGATGCTGTAACCAATTTAGCTTTTAGAGTCTCAAATGCCTGCAGACACTCTTCATCAAAGATGAATGGCGTGTCTGCAGCTAGCAGGTTGCTCAGGGGTTTGGCGATTTTTGAAAAATCCTTTATAAACCTCCTATAGAACCCTGCATGTCCCAGAAAGCTTCTGATTGCCTTAACATTAGCAGGTGGTGGTAATTTTTCAATTACTTCTACCTTAGCTTGGTCCACTTCTATCCCCTTGTTCGAAATTTTGTGCCCAAGGACAATTCCTTCAGTCACCATAAAGTGACATTTTTCCCAGTTTAAAACTAGGTTAGTCTCTTGGCATCTTTTTAGAACAAGTGCTAAATGGTTAAGGCAGGAGCTGAATGAGTCTCCAAATACTGAAAAGTCATCCATGAAGACTTCCAGAAATTTTTCCACCATATCAGAGAAAATTGAGAGCATGCACCTCTGAAAAGTTGCAGGTGCATTGCACAGGCCAAATGGCATCCTTCTGTATGCAAATACTCCAGATGGGCATGTGAATGCTGTTTTCTCTTGATCCTGGGGATCTACTGCAATTTGATTATAACCTGAATATCCATCCAGGAAGCAGTAGTATTCATGACCTACTAGTCTTTCTAGCATCTGGTCTATGAATGGTAAAGGAAAATGATCCTTTCTGGTGGCTGTATTGAGCCTTCTGTAATCAATGCACATACGCCACCCTGTAACTGTCCTTGTAGGAACCAGTTCATTTTTTTCATTATGAACCACTGTCATGCCACCCTTCTTAGGGACAACTTGGACAGGGCTCACCCAGGGGCTGTCAGAAATAGGATAAATAATCCCAGCCTCTAGTAATTTAGTCACCTCTTTTTGCACCACTTCTTTCATAGCTGGATTCAGCCGCCTTTGTGGTTGAACCACTGGCTTGGCGTCATCTTCCAACAAGATTTTGTGCATGCACCTGGCTGGGCTAATGCCCTTAAGATCACTAATGGACCACCCAAGAGCTGTCTTGTGCGTCCTTAGCACTTGAATTAGTGCTTTCTCTTCCTGTGGCTCTAAGGTAGAGCTTATAATTACAGGAAAGGTTTCACCTTCTCCCAGAAATACATATTTCAGGGATGGTGGTAATGGTTTGAGCTCGGGTTTTGGAGGTTTCTCCTCTTCTTGAGGGATTTTCAGAGGTTCTATTATCTTCTCTGATTCCTCCAAATCAGGCTGAACATCTTTAAAGATGTCCTCCAGCTCTGATTCGAGACTCTTAGCCATATTGACCTCTCTTACCAGAGAGTCAATAATATCAACACTCATGCAGTCATTTGGGGTGTCTGGATGTTGCATGGCTTTAACAACATTCAACTTGAACTCCTCCTCATTGACTCTCAAGGTCACTTCCCCTTTTTGGACATCAATGAGGGTTCGGCCAGTTGCTAGGAAAGGTCTTCCTAGAATGAGAGTTGCACTCTTGTGCTCCTCCTCACGCCTGATGGGTATTTAATGGAGCCATCAGCAAGTTGAAGACATATCCTGGTTGGTTTGATTTCTTCAGTCAAACCAAGCTTTCTGATAGTAGATGCAGGTATTAGGTTGATACTTGCCCCAAGATCGCATAAAGCTTGCTTGGTACAAACACCTTCTAATGTGCATGGTATCATAAAGCTCCCAGGATCTTTAAGCTTCTCAGGTAAGCTTTTCAGAATGACTGCACTGCATTCTTCAGTGAGGTAAACTTTTTCAGTTTCCCTCCAATCCTTCTTATGGCTTAAGATCTCTTTCATGAACTTAGCATAAGAAGGTATTTGCTCAAGTGCTTCTGCAAACGGAATCTTTATTTCAAGAGTCCTGAGATAGTCTGCAAAGCGGGCAAATTGCTTATCCTGTTCCGCTTGGCGGAGTTTTTGAGGATAAGGCATTTTGGCTTTGTATTCCTCAACCTTAGTTGCTGCCGGTTTATTACCTACAGAAGTGGGTTGGGAAGCCTTTTTAGAAGGGTTGTTATCAGCACTTGTATGTGACTGATCACCCACTGGCATTTGAATGCCAGGTGTGGAAGCTGGAGTGGCGTTAAACGCCACCTCCTTGTTTGTTACGGCGTTTGAACGCCAGAACCATGTTCCTTTTGGGCGTTCAACGCCAGATCCATGCTTGTTTCTGGCGTTGAACGCCAGGAATGAGCATGGTCTGGGCGTTCAGCGCCAGCTTTATCCCTTTCTGGGCTCTGCCTGTCCTCAGAGGGATTTCGAGTAGCTATTTGTTCATTTCCTGTCTTCTTGCTGCTTTGAAGTGAGGTATTTAATGCTTTCCCACTTCTTAATTGAACTGCTTGGCATTCATCTGCTATTTGTTTTGACAGTTGCTTTTCTGTCTGTTTTAATTGCACTTCCATGTTCCTGTTAGCCATTCTTGTTTCCTGTAACATTTCCTTGAATTCGGCTAGCTGCTGAGTTAGGAAGTCTAATTGCTGATTAAATTCGTTAGCCTGATCCATTGGACTGGGTTCTGCAGTTACTGTTTTAGCTTCTTCTTTCATAGAGGATTCACTGCTTAGGTACAGATGCTGATTTCTGGCAACTGTATCAATAAGCTCTTGAGCTTCTTCAATTGTTTTTCTCATATGTATAGATCCACCAGCTGAGTGGTCTAGAGAAATCTGAGTTTTTTCTGTAAGCCCATAGTAGAAGATGTCTAATTGCACCCATTCTGAAAACATTTCAGAGGGGCATTTTCTTAGCATCTCTCTGTATCTCTCCCAAGCATCATAAAGGGATTCATTATCTCCTTGTTTGAAGCCTTGGATGCTTAGCCTTAGCTGTGTCATCCGTTTTGGAGGGAAATAGTGATTCAGGAATTTTTCTGACAGCTGTTTCCATGTTTTTATGCTATTCTTAGGCTGGTTATTTAACCACCTCTTAGCTTGATCTTTTACAGCAAATGGAAACAATAGTAATCTGTAGACATCTTGATCCACTTCCTTATCATGTACTGTATCAGCAATTTGCAGAAATTGTGCCAGAAACTCTGTAGGTTCTTCATGTGGAAGACCAGAATACTGGCAGTTTTGCTGCACCATGATAATGAGCTGAGGATTCAGCTCAAAGCTACTAACTCCAATGGAGGGTATACAGATACTACTCCCATATGAAGCAGTAGTGGGGTTAGCATATGACCCCAGAGTCTTCTTGGACTGTCCATTCATACTTACTTCCATAATGGAATAGAAGTTGAGAATTTATATGTTGAGAATTATTTATTTTATAGTAATGGAATAAATAAAAATGGAATAAATAAAAAGAAGTTAAAAATATTTTTTTTTTTTCAGAAATTTTTTTTTTCGAAAAAAAAATGAAATTAAAATCTAAAAATTTAAAAAAAAATTTCGAAAAAGTGGTTAGAAAATATAAAATTTTTGAATTTTGAATTTTATGATGAAAGAGAAAAACACGCAAAAGACACAAGACTTAAAATTTTTAGATCTAATGCTCCTTATTTTCGAAAATTTTTGGAGGGAAAACACCAAGGAACACCAAACTTAAAAATTTTAAGATCAAGACACAAGAAAAACTCAAGAACACCTTGAAGATTCACAAGAACACCAAGAACAAAAGAAAGAACACCAAACTTAAAATTTTTAGAAAACTTTAAGAAAATTTTCGAAAATTATGAAAAGATTAACAAGAAAACACCAAACTTAGAACAAGATACTAAACTCACGAAAATTAGCAATTAATTAAAAGAAAAATACTGAATTTTGAAAAGAAATTTTTGAAAAGAAACTATCCTATCAATATTGATTTAATGACTCTATAACAATAAAAATAAAAATAAATTATTCCTAATCTAAGAAATAAAATAAGCCTTCAATTGTCCAAACTCAATAATCCCCGGCAACGGCGCCAAAAACTTGGTGGACGAAATTGTGATCCTTAATTAGTGGCTCCTTGGCATGTGCCAAAAGAACTAATTTAACTAACTGATTACTTTCTTTTCACAACTTCGTTCAACTAACCAGCAAGTGCACTGGGTCGTCCAAGTAATACCTTACGTGAGTAAGGGTCGATCCCACGGAGATTATTGGTTTGAAGCAATCAATATTTATTTTATTAGTCTTAGTTAGGATGTCAACAAGGTTATTTGGATTAAAAGTGAAATTACTAGATTTGATTATAAAAATAAAAGAGGGAACAATGTTACTTTGTTTTGCAGTACTGGGGAATATGTTGGAGTTTTGGAGATGCTTTGTCCTCTGACTTCAACTCTTCCTTGAAATCCTCTTCTCACACGCAGGTTCCTTCCATGGCAAGCTCTATGTAGGGTGTCACCGTTGTCAGTGGCTACTTCCCATCCTCTCAGTGAAAACGTTCCTATGCTCTGTCACAGCACGGCTAATCATCTGTCGGTTCTCAATCAGGTTGGAATAGAATCCATTGATTCTTTTGCGTCTGTCACTAACGCCCAGCCCTCAGGAGTTTGAAGCACGTCACAGTCATTCATTCCCGGAATCCTACTCGGAATACCACAGACAAGGTTTAGACTTTCCGGATTCTCATGAATGCCGCCATCAATCCGGCTTATACCACGAAGATTCTGTTGGGGAATCTAAGAGATATTCATTCAATCTGATGTAGAACGGAGGTGGTTGTCAGGCACACGTTCATGAATTGAGGAAGGTGATGAGTGTCACGGATCATCACCTTCTTCACAATTAAGCGCAAATAAACATCTTAGATAAGAACAAGCGTGTTTGAATGGAAAACAAAGGAATTGTATTAAATCATCGAGACGCTGCAGAGCTCCTCACCCCCAACAATGGAGTTTAGAAACTCATGCCGTCACAAAGTATGTAATTCAGATCTGAAAATGTCATCAGGTACAAGAAATGTCTGTAAAAGTTGTTTAAATAGTAAACTAGTACCCTAGGTTTACAGAAAATGAATAAACTAAGATAATTGGTGCAGAAATCCACTTCTGGGGCCCACTTGGTGTGTGCTGGGGCTGAGACTAAAGCTTTCCACGTGTGGAGGCCCTTCTTGGCGTCAAACTCCAGGTTATGACGTGTTTTGGGCGTTCAACTCCGGATCATGACGTTTTTCTGGCGTTTAACTCCAGACAGCAGCATGAACTTGGCGTTTAATGCCAAGTTACGTCGTCTATCCTCGTGCAAAGTATGGACTATTATATATTGCTAGAAAGCTCTGGATGTCTACTTTCCAACGCCGTTGAAAGCGCGCCAATTGGACTCCTGTAGCTCCAGAAAATCCATTTCGAGTGCAGGGAGGTCAGGATCTAACAACATCAGCAGTCCTTTTTCAGCCTAAGTCAGATTTTTGCTCAGCTCCCTCAATTTCAGCCAGAAAATACCTGAAATCACAGAAAAACACACAAACTCATAGTAAAGTCCAGAAATATGATTTTTGCCTAAAAACTAATAATATTCTACTAAAAATTAACTGAAACATGCTAAAATCTACATGAAATTACCCCCAAAAAGCGTATAAAATATCCGCTCATCAGATGTAAAGGCCTTCAACCTTTACTAACACGTCCTCTACCAATCCATAAGCTTGTCCTACTTACTTGTCTGCCATTTGTAATGAGAATATGGCAGGCTGTACCTCAATGATCCCCAGCTTATCCATTACAAAGAGTGGCATAAAATTTATGCATGACCCTAGGTCACATAGAGCCTTCTCAAAGATCATGGTGCCTATGGTACAGTGTATTAAGAATTTGCCAGGATCTTGTCTCTTTTGAGGTAAAGTGTGCTGAACCCATGTATCTAGTTCACTAATGAACAAGGGAGGTTCACCTTCCCAAGTCTCATTACCAAACAACATGGTATTTAGCTTCATGATAGCTCCCAGATATTGAGCAACTTGCTCTCCAGTTACATCTTCATCCTCTTCAGAGGAAGAATAGTCTTTAGAGCTCATGAATGGCAGAAGGAGATTTAATGGGATATCTATGGTCTTTATATGACCTTCAGGTTCCTTTGGGTCCTCAATAGGGAACTCCTTCTTGCTTGAGAGACGTCCCATGAGGTCTTCCTCATTGGGATTCACGTCTTCTCCTTCCTCTCTAGGTTCGGCCATGTTGATTATGTCAATGGCCTTGCACTCTCTTTTTGGATTCTCTTCAGTATTGCTTGGGAGAGTACTAGGAGGAGTTTCAATGATTTTCGTACTCAGCTGGCCCACTTGTGCCTCTAAATTTCTGATGGAGGACCTTGTTTCACTCATGAAACTTAAAGTGACCTTAGACAGATCAGAGACTATGTTTCTTAAGTTAGAGGGGCTCTGCTCAGAATTCTCTGTCTGTTGCTGAGAAGATAATGGAAAAGGCTTGCTATTGCTGAGCCTATTTCTTCCACCATTATTAAAGCCTTGTTGAGGCTTTTGTTGATCCTTCCATGAGAAATTTGGATGATTTCTCCAAGATGAATTATAGGTGTTTCCATAAGGTTCACCCATGTAATTTACCTCTGCCATTGCAGGGTTCTCAGGATCATAAGCTTCTTCTTCAGAAGATGCATCTTTAGTACTTTTGGATGCATTTTGCCATCCATTCAGACTTTGAGAGATCATGTTGACTTGCTGAGTCAACATTTTGTTCTGAGCCAATATGGCATCCAGAGCATAAATCTTAAGAACTCCCTTCCTCTGAGGCTACCCATTATTCACATAATTCCTCTCAGAAGTGTACATGAATTGATTATTTGCAACCATGTCAATAAGTTCTTGAGCTTCTACTGGCGTTTTCTTCTGGTGGATGGATCCACCTGCAGAATGGTCCAGTGACATCTTAGAGAACTCAGATAGACCATAATAGAATATATCCAGAATGGTCCACTCTAAAAGCATGTCAAAATGACACCTTTTGGTCATCTACTTGTATCTTTCCCAAGCTTCATAGAGGGATTCACCATATTTTTGTTTGAATGTCTGAACATCCACTCTAAGCTTGCTCAGCTTTTGAGGAGGAAAGAATTTAGCCAAGAAGGCCGCGACCAGCTTTTCCCATGAGTCCAGGCTATCTTTAGGCTGTGAGTCCAACCATGTTCTAGCTCTGTCTCTTACAGCCAAAGGGAAAAGCACGAGCCTGTAGACTTCAGGATCTACTCTATTAGTATTAACAGTCTCACAGATCTGCAAGAACTCAGTTAAAAACTAGTAGGGATCTTCTGATGGAAGTCTATGGAACTTGCAGTTCTGTTGCATTAAAGCAACTAGTTGAGGTTTCAGCTCAAAATTATTTGCTCCAATGGCAGGGATTGAGATGCTTCTTCCATTAAACTTGGAAGTAGGTGTAGTATAATCACCAAGCATCCTCCTTGCATTATTATTTTTGGATGCCATCTCTTCTTCTTTTTCAAAAATTTCTGTAAGGTTGTCTCTGGATTGTTGTAATTTAGCTTCTCTTAGTTTCCTCTTCAAAGTCCTTTCAGGTTCAGGATCTGCTTCAACAAGAATATCCTTGTCCTTGCTCCTGCTCATATGAAAAAGAAGGGAACAGAAAATAATAATAGGGATCCTCTTTACCACGGTAGAGAGATTCCTTTATGTTAGTAGAAGAAAGAAGGAATAGAAGAAGGAAAAGGTAAGAATCCAAACACAAGGGGGAGGATAGGTTCGAATTCTTGAGTAGAGAAGAAGTGTTAGTAGATGAATAAATAAATAGAAAAGAGATGAGAGAGAGAGAATTTCGAAAATAAATTTTGAAAAAGGGTTAGTGATTTTTGAAAATTAAAAGAAGAAATAAAATTAAAATTAAAATTTAAAACAATTAGTTTTTTAAAAGAAATTTGAAAAAGAGGGAGGCATTTTCGAAAATTAGAGAGGAAAAAGTAGTTAGGTGATTTTGAAAAAGATAAGAAACAAACAAAAAGTTAATTAGTTAGTTGAAAAAGATTTGAAAATCAATTTTGAAAAGATAAGAAGTTAGAAAAGATTTTAAAATTGATTTTGAAAAAGATATTTTAAAAAGATATAATTGAAAAAGATATTTTGAAAAAGATTTAAATTTTTAAAATTAAAATTGATTACTTGACTAACAAGAAACTAAAAGATATGATTCTAGAATTTAAAGATTGAACCTTTCTTAACAAGAAAGTAACAAACTTCAAATTTTTGAATCAATCACATTAATTGTTAGTAAAGTTTCAATTTTGAAATAAAGATAAGAAAAAGGTTTTGAAAATAGATTTTAAAAATTTTTGAAAATAATAAAAAAATGAAAATGATTTGATTTTTGAAAAAGATTTTGAAAAGATAGGTTTTTTAAAATTGAAAATTTGACTTGACTTATAAGAAATAGCTAAGTTTTAAAAATTTTTGACTAAGTCAACTCAAATTTTTGAAAATTATGAGCAAAATAAGGAAAAGATATTTTTTTGATTTTTAAATTTTTAATGAGAGAGAAAAATAAAATAAAACGTCATTTTTGTGTTTTTCTCTTTTCTTTTTGGATCAAAACAAAGAATGCATGCAAGAACACTATGAATGTCAAGATGAACACCAAGAACACTTTAAAGATCATGATGAACATCAAGAACATATTTTTGAAAAATTTTTGATGCAAAGAAAACATGCAAGACACCAAACTTAGAAATCTTTAATGCTTAGACACTATGAATGCAAAAATGCATATGAAAAACAACAAAAGACACAAAACAAGAAAACATCAAGATCAAACAAGAAGACTTACCAAGAACAACTTGAAGATCATGAAGAACACATGCATGAATTTTTGAAAAATGCATAAATTTTTAGAAATATGCAATTGACACCAAACTTAAAAATTGACTCAAGACTCAAACAAAAAACACAAAATATTTTTGGTTTTTATGATTTTCTATTTTTTTTTTGGATTTTTGTAATGAATTTTTTTCGAAAACATATTTTGGAAATAAGAAGTAATGAATCCAAAGTCCTCAATCAGAATTCCAGGAATCATCTAATGTTAGTCAAAAGCTCCGGTCCAGGAATTAGACATGGCTTTACAGCCAACCAGGCTTCAACATATTACATGAAACTCTAGAATTCATTCTTAAAAACTCTGAAAATTTTCGAAAACAGGTGATAAATTTTTGAAAGATTCTTGAAATTTTTTTTTGATAAGAAAATTAAGAAAAATTACCTAATCTGAGCAACAAGATGAAGCGTCAGTTGTCCAAACTCGAACAATCCCCGACAACGGCGCCAAAAACTTGGTGCACGAAATTGTGATCTCTAACAATGGCGCTCAACTTGGTATGCGCGTTTATAATTCAGCACTTTCTTCACAACTTCGCACAACTAACCAGCAAGAGCACTGGGTCGTCCAAGTAATAAACCTTACGTGAGTAAGGGTCGATCCCACGGAGATTTTTGGTATGAAGCAAGCTATGGTCATCTTGTAAATCTCAGTTAGGCGGATAATAAATGGTTATGGAGTTTTTGAATAATAATAATAAATAAACAGAAAATAAAGATAGAAATACTTATGTAAATCATTGGTAAGAATTTCAGATAAGTGTATGGAGATGCTGTGTTCCTTTTAGATCTCTGCAACATACTACTTTCATACTTTCAATCCTTCTTACTCCTTTCCATGGCAAGCTGTATGTAGGGCATCACCATTGTCAATGGCTACTTCCTATCCTCTCAGTGAAAAAGGTCCAAATGCTCTTGTCACAGCACGGCTAATCATCTGTCGGTTCTTGATCATGTCGGAATAGAATCCATTGATTCTTTTGCATTTGTCATCACGCCCAACAAACGCGAGTTTGAAGCTCGTCACAGTCATTCAATCCCTGAATCCTACTCGGAATACCACAGACAAGGTTTAGACTTCCTGGATTCTCATGAATGCCGCCATCAATTCTAGCTTATACCACGAAGATTCTGATTTAGGAATCCAAGAGATATGCGCTCGGTCTAAGGTAGAACGGAGGTGGTTGTCGGTCACACATTCATAGGTGAGAATAATGATGAGTGTCATGGATCATCACATTCATCATGTTGAAGTGCAACGAATACCTTAGAACAGGAATAAATTGAATTGAATAGAAAATAGTAGAAATTGCATTAAAACTCGAGGTACAGCAGAGCTCCACACCCTTAATCTATGGTGTGTAGAAACTCCACCGTTGATAATACATAAGTGCTGGTCCAGGCATGGCCGAATGGCCAGCCCCCATGGTCTAAGAACTAAACGTCCAAAGATTAATCAAAATACCGGACAAGACGCTAGTACAATAGTAAAAAGTTCTATTTATACTAAACTAGCTACTAGGGTTTACAGAAATAAGTCTAAGTGCAGAAATCCACTTCCGGGGACCACTTTGGTGTGTGCTTGGGCTGAACTTGAGCTTTACACGTGCAGAGGCTTCTCTTGGAGTTAAACGCCAAGTTGTAACATGTTTTTGGCGTTTAACTCTGATTTGTGACGTGTTTCTGGCGTGTTACTCCATAATGCAGCATGGAACTGGCGTTGAATGCCAGTTTGCGTCGTCTAATCTCGAATAAAGTATGGACTATTATATATTGCTGGAAGGATCTGGATGTCTACTTTCCAACGCCATTAAGAGCGCGCCATCTGAAGGTCTATAGCTCAAGAAAATCCATTTCGAGTACAGGGAGGTCAGAATCCAACAGCATCAGCAGTCCTTTGACAGCCTTTTATCAGAGTTTTGCTCAGGTCCCTCAATTTCAGCCAGAAAATACCTGAAATCACAGAAAAACGCACAAACTCATAGCAAGGTCCAGAAATATGAATTTTACATAAAAACTAATAAAAACATCCCTAAACGTAGCTAGATCCTACTAAAAACTATCTAAAAACAATGCCAAAAAGCGTATAAATTATCCGCTCATCACTTTCCTTCACCTATCATCAACCAATGCATGCATCAAAGCTTTTCTAAAATCATGAGAATTCTTATCATTCTTAGCATAAAAGTAATTATAGTATAAATCCTCATGAAATTGCATTAAATTAATCATAATTGGATGAATCTAGGTTTGCATGAATTTCTACCCAAATGGCTTACGTATAACTCAAGAAAGCACATAAAACCCATTAAAAAACAAAGAAAAAGTCTAGTAAAAATAGCCCAAGATGCCCTGGCATCATGCTGCTAGTATACCTGCAATTTGACGAATACATAGTTACCCAGCATGAATAGATCAACATTATTTGCAAGTTCATTATTTTGCCAGCCATATAAGAAAGTGGCACCTGAAAAAGTTACAACAAGGAGATAGGCAAAGTGGGCATTGTTATGGGAGGCTGTTGATAATGCTGTCTTGGCAAAGCATTAAATTTTTGCATATTTTATTTTATTTTACTACCATGAGCTGTATGTTTCTTTCATTCAACGATGCGTTCACTACCTGATCCAAGCTTAGCCGCATTTGATCCGGAAATTGAAATAACTCTTTGACGTAAAAGGTAACCTCGGCATCGGTTAGCCTCTGAGGGTGGTAAAGTGGTTACCACCAATTCACCAGTCTTATCTGAGGACAAATCTGAAGCGTCATTTAAGGGAGAAATAAGCTCCTCTTCTACTGACTTTATTGATTTACGCGTAGATAACATGGCAGCGCCCAAGAGGGTTACTCTCCAGGAAGCAGAAGCTCCAGTTTACACTGCAACCGTATCAAGCGCGTCACCTAAATCTGGCGGTAGAATTTGAACTGAAGACTGCACTATTCAACTTGATACCAAAGTTTCATGGCTTACCTGCTCAGGATCCTATAAAGCACCTCAGGGATTTTCAGATAGCCTGTTCTACTGTTAGGTGTCATGGTGCATATGAGACTTCTATTCTGCTAACCGCCTTCCCATTTTCTCTTCAGGGAAAGACGAGGGAGTGGTACTACACTCAACCTGAAGCAGTTGTTACTAACTGGGATACGCTCAGGAGAGAATTCTTGGAAAAATACTTTCCAGCCAAAGTTATTGATAGACTGAGGAAAGAAATTTCCTACATTATTCAAGGTAAATCAGAGACTCTGTATGAGTATTGGGAGCGCTTCAGGAATCTCCTAGACGCTTGCCCCCACCACATGATTGACAAGTTGGTGTTGATCATCTACTTCACACAAGGCATGAAGCCTCAGGATAAGACTACATTGGATGGTACAAGTAATGATTCTCTGAAAAAGTACAAGACCGCGGATGAAGCGTGGCAACTGATTAGCAACCTAGCTGAGTCCACTCGGAATGCTAGGCACAGGAACAACCATCCCAAGGCTGTTGCAGAAGTTTCCTTTAGCAGTGAGACTACTACTCTCATACAGATTCTATGTGAGATAACCAACCTACTGAAGCAGATATATTTGAATCAACAACAACCTCAACCTCCCCCATCACAACAGAGTCAACAGTTGGTTCCTCAAAGAGTATGCGAAATATGTGCTAATTATACTCATTACACTGATAAGTGTCCGTAGCTCCAACAAGAAGACAACAACTTGGTAGCTACTCATAATTTCTATGACCGCCGGAATCAAGGATACTATCAACAAGGCGGCAATTATAGCCAAGGTGTAAACTACAATCAAGGTTGGCAAGACAACTCCAACCAGGGATGGAGAGATCATTTCAACCAAGGATAATTCCCCGACAACGGCGCCATTTTGATGAACGGATTCCTCGCATGGTCTAGAATTTGCAAATATGTTCTCGTTGAAAGTATAGCTTCTAGACCGACAAGGAGTCCTTTCATACAAAAATTTGGTTGTCACAAGTACAAACCTTAAAAATAATAACCGAAGTATTCAAACATCGGGTCGTCTCTCAAGAAATTGCAGGGAAGTGTATTTATTATTGGTTATGAGATTTTATGAGAAATTTGGAGTTTGGAAAATAGGCAAATAAATGATTATAAATTAGAGCAATGAAAATAAACGAGAGGTTTTATGTAATTAAATTAAAAAGCCTTGATCAGGAGAAGATTAATTAGAAGTTCCATCCTTGTTGGATTTCCCAAGATTAATAGTAGTAATAGGTTGTTATTTCTACTTAGTTAACCCTTAATGAATGAAGGAAATTCAAGTAGTTGAGCTAACTCTTATTCACAAATTCTAATCCTCTCCATTGGGAAGGATTAGCGTTAGTGACTAGAGAGCAAGCCAACAACTTCCAATTAAAATTTAACTCGTGAGTCTTCCAACTTAAGGGTCTCCAAATATTAATCTAACTCCAAAATCAAGGTGGGAACCAACTCCATTGACATGGATGCCAATTTTGCCATACATGTAAAGGGAGTAAGAAGAAGACATGATAATAAAACTCAATTGAAAATAATCAAGAAATAATGAAATTAAATGGAAAAGTATCTTTGCATTAATTAATTTCAAAATCGAAGGTATCCACATAATTCTAAACAAAGTAAATAGGAAATAAAAGAGTAAAGGAATAGGAAACAAACTAGAATGATAAAAACTTCAACGGAGGTAGTAACTCGGTAATATCCAACTCAAAAGCATAAAACTAGGAATCCTAAAACCTAGAGAGAGGAGAGAGCCTTTCTCTCTAGAAAACTACGTCTAAAAACCTGAAATTATGTGAATGGGAAGTGTTATCTCATTTCTCCACTCTACAACCTCTAATCTGTGTTTTCTAGGCCGAGAATTGGGTCAAAAACAGCCCAGAAATTGCTGGGAAGGAATTCTGATACGCTGAATTTTCGCAAATGCACGTGTGCCCATGATGCACGCGTGCGCATCACCTAGCTGTACGGTCACTATGGCAAATTATATATCATTTTGAATCCTCGGATGTTAGCTTTCCAACGCAACTAGAACCGCCTCATTTGGGTCTTTGTAGCACAAGTTATGATCGATTTAGTACGAAGAGATCAGGCTGGACAGCTCAGCAATTCCTTTGATTTCTTGTATTCCTTCCACTTTTGCATGCTTCCTTTCTATCCTCTAAGCCCTTCCTGCCCTATAAACCCTAAAATCACTTAACACACATATCAAGGCATCGAATGGTAATAAGAGAGGATTAAAATTAGCAAAATTAAGGCCAAAGAAGCATGTTTCCAATCATAGCACAGAATCAGGAAGGAAAATGTAAAACATTCGATTTCTATGAATTAGTGTGAGATTAGTAGATAAAATCCACTAAATTAAGCACAAGATAAATCATAAAATAGTGGTTTATCAATCTCCCCACACTTAAACATTAGCATGTCCACATGCTAAGCTCAAGGAGACCAAAAAGAGTGAAGGCAAAATGGTAGGATATGTATGAAGTGCAACCTATCTGTATGAATACAGCTAAATACAAAAATGATTCTACCTACTTGGTTAAAAGTAAATCAAATTCTCCAAGAATAAATATGAACTAGATTTCACTAATTCAAATCATAAAATGAAGTACAAATAAACTTGCAGTAGAAAATAGCTCATAAAAGCCGGGAATAAAGAATCGAGCATCGAACCCTCACTGGAAGTGCATGCACTCAAATTGCTCAGTTGTTTAAGGTTCGATCTCTCGATTCTCTAATAATCTTGCTTTCTGATAAACCCCATTTGTAGGATTTATCTTGTGCTTGATTTAAGGGATTTTATGACCTTTTACCCACATTTATCCATTGAAATAGTATGGTTTTATAACTTCTCCTTTAATTGTGCTTAAGAGTGAAAACATACTTTTTAGGACTTAAAATAGCTAAATCTAATTCTCCTTGATTCCATTAGATGCCTTGATATGTTTGCTAAGTGATTTCAGATTTAAGAGGCAAGGATTGGACCAAGGGAATGAAGGAAAAGCAAGTAGAAATGGAGAACTCATGGAGAAATAAAGGAAACGCAAAGGCTGTCAAGCCGACCTCTTCGCACTTAATCAACCATAACTTGAGCTACAGAGATCCAAATGATGCGTTTCCAGTTGGGTTGGAAAGCTAACATCCGGGGCTTCAAAACGATATAAGATTTGCTATAGTTTCTACATGTATGGTGATGCGTACGCACACTATACACGCACGCATCGTTGCTGCCATATGGTCCACTTAAAGCAATACGTGGCCAGCGAATTCTAAAGCCTTGTGGGCCCAATCCAACTCATTTTTGATGCTATTTAAGCCAAGGATTGAAGGAAAATCGATATACTTTTAGATACTTTTGATCATTAGTCATAGTTTAGTTTTAGAAGTTGTTAGAGTTAGTTTCTAGAGAGAGAAGCTCTCACTTCTCTCTCGGATTAGGATTAAGATTAGGTTTAGTTCTTAGATCTAGATTTTAATTCATCTTCTTCTACTTCTATCCTCTTAATTCCTTGTTGTTACATTCATCTTCCTCTATTCTTTTGTTGTAGTTTCCTTTATGTTGTTCTTGTATTTTGTTATAGATCTACTTTTGTTCCTTCCTTTCTCTTTCAATTCAATTCAAGGTAAATCATAATAATTGTGTTCCTTTTGATTTGTTGTTGTTAATTCTTTGCAATAATTGTTGTTAGATTTTGTTCTTGTTGTTGATTTACTATGCTTTTCTTTTGTACCTTCCAAGTGTTTGATGAAATGCTTGGTTGGATTTTAGTGTAGGTTTTGTTCCTCTTGGCCTAGGTAGAGTAATTAGTGACTCTTGAGTTATCTAATTCTTTTGTTGATTGATAATTAGAAGTTGCTAATTGATTTGAATACCTCTAAAGCTAGTCTCTCCTTTAGGAGTTGATTAGGACTTGAGGAATCAAATTGATTCATCCACTTGACTTTCCTCCATGGTTAGAGGTTAACTAAGTGGGAGTAATGGATAATTTGTTATCACAATTGAGGAGGATAACTAGGATAGGACTTCTAGTTCTCATATCTTCTCAAGAACTTTGTTAGTTGTTAGTTTATTTTTCTTGCCATTTATATTTCTTGTCTAAAATCTCAAAAACCCCAAAATAACTCACAACCAATAACAAGACACTTTATTGTAATTCCTAGGGAGAACGACCCGAGGTTCAATACTTCGGTTTATAAATTTAGGGGTTTGTTTTAGTGACAAACAACTTTTTGTATGAAAGGATTATTGATTGGTTTAGAAACTATACTTGCAACGAGAATTTATTTGTGAAATTCTATACCATCAAAAATCCGTTCATCACTTTCTAAGGCTTCCTCTTCTTCTGCCAATCAACAGAGATTTAATGCGCAAATACACATATCAAGAGGTCTTTTAAGGGTTGTAATGGGGTTAGGGTCAAGGTAGGATTGTATTTAGTCAAGTGGACTAAAATCTGAATCCTTAATTAGCCTAAACTTCTCACCTAACTTAGGAGAATCCATGTAATCATAATATAAAGGCTAACTACCCATTAACTATGTTATTCCACATATTCATGCATCCCAGTTTGAGTACAACTCGTATGCATTGCTATCACCATTTACTTTGGACCATTTTGTCCCCTTTATTATTTGCTCTTTTTTTTTTGCATTTTTTTCTTTTCTTTTGTTTTTCTCAATGCATATGATTAAGGTATTGAATGCAAGAATATGTGCTTAACTATCTCTTTCACAAAAATATACAACACTCAATTCCCAAACCGAATATTTCCAAACCTAATTTCCCCACACTTAAATCATGAACACTCTCACTAGTCTAAGCTAACCAAGGATTCAAATTAGGGACATTATTATTTTTCGCTTAGAGTTAGTGATGAGCTAAAGTAAAGAACAAAGGGGTAAAATAGGCTCAAAATTGGTTTGCAAGGGATAATGAAAAGGTAAGGCCATATGGGTTTGTAAGCTATAGTGAAACAAGGCCTCAATCATATAAGTGCATGCATACATCAAATAATAGAAATATAGAATCAAGCAAGACAAAGATCACAATTTTAGAGAGAACAACACACACTAAAAATAAAATATTGGTTGATAAGATGCAACCAATCAAATAGGCTCAAAATCTCACTAGTTTTGTGTGTTCGAGCTCTAAACCATGTTCCAGAATCAATTTCTTCAAGCAAGTTTAATTAATTCAAATTAGTGAAATGCTATAAAATATTTCTTGAAAAAGAAGATATCACTTCAACCAAGTAGTGGTATAATATGCACAAAATCAAACAAACATCCAACCAACATGCAAATGCAACAATGAACTAACAAAGAAAATTAAACATTTGTGTTGAGTCAGAAAGTAGTTACTCACGGAAGTCAGTATCGACCTCCCCACACTTAAAGATTACACTGTCCTCAGTGCATGCAGAGATGTACAAGTGGACGGGTGGCTCCAACTGATGCTTTTTCTCCAAAGATTGTGTGGCAGACTTATTTATTGCTGCAGTTACAAACGTTTCCTTTTCCTTCTTGGTGGCCATCCTAAAAGAAGAGAAAAAGGAAGGAAAAGAACCCACAAGTAAAGATATGAAAAGAAATAATAAATATATGGGCTAGTGCCAAATAATAAGGTTTTCAACTACATGGTAGCTACAACATGTAAGTGAGAAAAATAACAGAAGCACAGGGCATGTCAACTAAATAGCAAACAAGTCAAGAAGCACCCAAAGTAATGCAAGAAATATGCAACAATTGAGTAAGAAAATTTTTAGCACCAATGTGAAAATAACAAATATAGAAAAGAAAAGAAGAAGAAATAATAAAGTTAAAATGCCATGAATACGAGTATGCAAATGTAACAAATAGAAGAAAAGAAAACAAATAAGGAGGAGAAGGGAGGAGAAGAAAGAAGTAGGATTGAGAGAGAAAATTGGGATTTGGGAGGAGGGAATAATTGAAATTTGGGCGGCGCGCTAGTGAAATGAGGCGGTGTGTGCGACGCGCACGCGTACGTCACGTGTACGCGTGGGTCGCAGAAAGTTCAAGCGACGCGTAAGCGTCTGGGACGCGTATGCATGCTCTCAGTTTGTGTGAATCGTGCGAAGGTAACCCCACGCACACACAACTCTCGGATGGATGCGCATGAGGGTTAGATAGATAGATGAAAGGATTCTTGTTGGTTAGAAGCTATACTTTCAACGAGCTTTTATTTGTGAATTCTAAACCACATAAAAATCCGTTCATCATTCATCACAGGTATTGCATCACTTTCCAGCCAACCTCACAAAATGTTATTGATGCTTTATTGCCACAGCGTTATCAACAGCCTCCCGCATCAATGTCCACTTTTTTAGGTGCCACTTTCTTATATGACTGGCAAAATGATGAACTTGCGAATAATGTTGTGCTATTCAAGGTGGGTAACTATGTATTCGTCAAACTGCAGTCATACCAGCTGTAATTAGTGGCACGGCGAGAAAGTGTGAAGTTGGCAATAAGTTATTTTGGTCTTTTTTGCTATTGCCATTAGAATCGAGAACATTGCTTATCTACTGCATTTAGTGAAAGATAATCTGATTACATACCTAATGTGTTCAATGCTAAAAGTGTGACTGATTTCTATCTCTACCTTACACTCACAGGACTAGTAACAACATATCAAGCGACATTATTGTCTACCATTTATACCAATCATATTATAGTACATTGGTTCAATGAGTAAACGTCATACATTATTGAAAAAAATAAGGAAAGAATATTTTTTTTTCTTCAGGGAAGTGGAGTGTTCACCGCTTGGAATGATTTAATTTGAATTCAGCACAGGAAATGCATCACTTTCTGTCCAGCCTCACCATATGTTATTGTTGCTTTGACGTCACAGCAACAGTCTCATGCAACAATGCCCACATTGCCCGTCTCCCTGTTGTAACTTTTTCAGGTCCCGCTTTCTTATTTGGCTGGCAAAATGATGAACTTACGAATAATTTTGTGCTATTAAAGGTGTGTAAACTATGTATTCATCAAACTGCAGCCATACCAGCAGCAACACGTGGCATGGCGCAAGAGTCAAAAACCGAAAATGAGATATTTTGGACTTTTATTCCTATTGTCACTAGAATTGGGATGGTGGCTTATCTATTGTATTTAGTGTAAGTTAATCTGATTGCATACCTAAATTGTTCAATGCTAAAAGTGTGACTAAGTTCTATCTCTACCTTACACTCACTGGACAAGTAACTACATATAAAGACACATTATTGTCTATCATTTATATCCATTATATTATGGTACATTAGTTCAATGAGTAAACGTCGTACAGTATTGAAAAAAATAAGTAAAAAATATATTCTTTTTCATCAGGGAAGGGGAGTGTTCACCGCCTGGCGTGATTTAATTTGAATTTAGCACAGGTATTACATCCCTTTCTGCCCAACCTCACCAGATGTTATTGATGCTTTACCCCTACAGCATTATCAACAGCCTCACGCATCAATGCCCACTTTGCTAATTTCTCCTTTGTAACTTTTTTAGGTGCCACTTTCATATATGGCTGGCAAAATAAACTTATTGTGCTATTCAAGGTAGGTAACTATGTATTCATCAAACTGCAACCATACCAGCAGAATTTGTGGCAAGGCGCAAGAGTTAGAAGCTGCAAATTTGATATTTTGGTCTTTTTTTCCTATTGTCACTAGAATCGGGAAGGTGGCTTTTCTACTGTATTTATTGTATGTTAAATTGATTACACACCTAAATTGTTCAATGCTACATGTTTGACTGAGTTCCATCTCAACCTTACACTCACGGCCCTAGTATCAACATATCAAGGCTCACTATTGTGTATCATTTATACCCATCATATTAAAGTACATTAGTTCAATGAGTTAACACTGTACAGTATTGAAAAAAATAAGTAAAAAATATTTTTTTTTTCTTGAGGGAACGGGAGTGTTCACGCAGGGTTTGATTTGATTTGACTTCAGCACACGTATTACATCACTTTCTGCTCAACCTCACCAGATGTTATAGATGCTTTGCCACCATAGCACTATCAACAGCCTCCCGAATCAATGCCCCTTTGCCCGTCTCCCTGTTGTAAATTTTTCAGGTGCCACTTCCTTGTATGGCTGGCAAAATAATGAACTTGCAAATAATGTTGTGATATTCAAGGTGAATAACTATGTATTCGTCAAGCTGCAGCCATTCCATCAGCAATTATTGGCATGGCGCAAGAGTCAGAAGCTGAGAATGAGATATTTTGGTCTTTTTTCCTTTTGTTAGTAAAATCAGAAATGTGGCTTATCTCCTGCATTTAGTATAAGTTAATTTGATTACACATCTAAATTGTTCAATGTTAAAAGTGTGAGTGAGTTCCATCTCTACCTTACACTCACGGGACAGGTAACAACATTTCAAGCCACGTTATTGTCTATCATTTATACCCATCATATTATGGTACATTAGTTCAATCAGTAAACATTGTACAATATCGAAAAAATATGTAATAAATATTTTTTTCCTATGGGACGGGGAGTGTTCACCACCTGGCTTGATTTAATTTGAATTCAGCACAGTTATTGCATAACTTTCTGCCCAACATCACCAGATTTTATTGATGCTTTGGCACCACAACATTATCAATAGCCTCCCGCAACCATTCCTACTTTGCCAGTATCATTTTCATGTTCCACATTCTTATATGGCAGGCAAAATGATGAACTTGCGAAAAATATTGTGCTATTCAATGTGGGTAAATATGTATTCATCAAACTACAGCCATCCCAGCAGGAATCAGTCGCATGGCGCAAGAGTCAGAAGATGGGAATGAGATATTTTTGTCTTTTATTCCTATTGTCACTAGAATTGGGAAGGTGGCTTATCTACTGCATTTAGTGTAAGTTAATTTGATTACATACCTAAATTGTTCAATGCTAAAAGTGTGACTGATTTCTATCTCTACCTAACACCTACGAGACTAGTAACAACATATCAAGCCACATTATTGTCTATCATTTATACCCATCATACTATGGTACATTAGTTCAATGAGTAAACATCCTATAGTATTAAAAAAATAAGTAAAAAATATTTTTTTTCTTCAAGAGAGGGGAGTGTTCACCGCCTGACATGGTTTAATTTGAATTCAACACAGGTATTGCATCACGTTCAGCACAACCTCACTAGATGTTATTGATGCTTTACTGCCATAACATTATCAACATCCTCCCGCATCAATGCCCACTTTGCCCGTTTCCATGTTGTAACTTTTCAGGTGCCACTTTCTTATATGGCTGGCAAAATGATGAACTTGCGAATAATGTTTTGGCACTCAAGGTGGGTAACTATGTATTCATCAAGTTGCAGCCATACCAGCAGTAATTAGTGGCATGACGCAAGAGTCAGAGGCTGGGAATGAGATATTTTGGTCTTTTTTCCTATTGTCAGTAGAATCGGGAAGGTGGCTTATCTACTGCCTTTAGTGTAATTTAATTTTATTACATACCTAAATTGTTCGATGCTAAAAGTGTCATGGAGTTTCATCTGTACCTTACATTCATGGCACTAGTAACAACATATCAAGCCATATTATTGTGTATTATTTATACTTATCATATTATGGTACATTAGTTCAACGAGTAAACATTGTACAGTATCAAAAAAATAAGTAAAAAATATTTTTTTCTTCATGGAAGGGGAATGTTCACCGCCTGGCTTGATTTGATTTGACTTCAGCACAGGTATTATATCACTTTCTGCTTAACCTCACCAAATGTTATTGATGCTTTGTTGCCATAGTACTATCAATGGCCTCCCGCATCAATGGCTACTTTGCCCATCTCCCTATTGTTAATTTTTCAGCTTCCAAAATAAAGAACTTGCAAATAATGTTGTGCTATTCAAGGTTGGAAAATATGTATTCGTCAAACTGCAGCCATACTAGCAGCAATCAGTGGCATGGCGGAAGAGTCAAAAGCTGGGAATGAGATATTTTGTAATTTTTTCCTATTGTCACCAAAATTGGGAAGGTGGCTTATCTACTGCATTTAGTATAAGTTAATTTAATTACATACCTAAATTGATATATGCTAAAAGTGTGACTAATTTCTATGTCTACCTAACACTCACAAGACTAGTAACAACATATCAAGCCACATTATTGTCTATCATTTATACCCATCATATTATGGTATGTTAGTTCAATGAGTAAACATCGTACAGTATTGAAAAAATAAGTAAATAAATATTTTTTTTCTTCAGGGAAGGGGAGTGTTCACTGCTTGGCACGGTTTAATTTGAATTCAGCACAGGTATTGCATCACTTTCTTTACAACCTCACTAGATGTTATTGATGATTTACCGCCACAACATTTTCAATAGCCTCCCACATCAATGCTCACTTTGCCCATTTCAATGTTATAACTTTTTAGGTGCCACTTTCTTATATGGCTGGCAAAATGATGAACCTGCAAAAAATGATGTGCCATTCAAGGTGGGTAACTTTGTATTCATGAAGCTGCAGCCATACAAGCAGCAATCCTTTTTACTTTGGATCACGACTTTAACCGCATATTCTCTAGCTTTTCACTTGATACCTTCACGCCACAAGCACATGGTTAGGGACAGCCTATTTGAGCCACTTAGGCCAGGATTTTATTCCTATAGACCCTCCTATCCATTAATGCTCAAGGCCTTGGATCCTTTAACCCTTACCTTTTGGTTTAAAGAGTTTTTGGCTTTTTCAATATGCCCTCCTTTTCCTGCATTTTTGGGCAGTAATGGATTTTTCTACTTTTTATTTATATTTTTTCACCATTTTTTTTCTTTTTCGCATGCATATATATTTTTTTCTTTTGCAACTTGCTTTTTCTTTTTCTTTTTGCTTCTTTTTCTTACTTCAAGAATCAATTTTTGGATTGTTTAGATTTTCAATAATACTTTTCCTCCTTTTTCCTTATTTTTTCAAAAGCCAACATTCTAAAATTCCAACTTCAAATATGCACTATTTATTTCATACATTCAGAAAACAAAAGCAATGCCACCACATCAAAATAATTAAATTATTCTTATTATAAACTTGAAATTCATGTATCTCTCAAATCATTTCAAATAAAATATTCTTTGAAGAAAGGTAAGAGATATATGGGACATTTTACAACTTTTAAGACATCAATGCAAATGATCATGCAATAAGAAAAAGAGAATAGATAAAACATAATAGAAAACAGAAAAGTAAAAAAAGAAAGGAGGTAAAAGAGAACGAGTCCACCTTTAATGGTGGCGGATAGTGCTCCTCCTTGAGGATCCAATGTGATGCTTGATCTCTTGAATGTCACTCCTTTGCCTTTGTTGTTCTACCCTCATAGCCCTTTGTTCTTCTCTAATGGCTCTTTGGTCTTCTCTTATTTCATTGAGGGTGGTGGAATGCTCTTGATGCTCCACCCTCAATTGCTCCATATTAGTGCTCAGTTCTCTAAGAGAAATTTGCCATTGATCCCAATAGCTTTGAGGAGGAAAATACATCCCTTGAGGCATCTCAGGGATCTCATACTGAGGCAGCTGCACAGGTTCTTATGCATACTCTCTAGTTTGCTCCATCCTCTTCTTAGTGATGGGCTTATCCTCCCCAATGGAGATATCTCCAACTGAATCGCATAGATAACAGATGAGGTGTGCGAATGCCAACCTTGTATTAGTGCGAGGCTTCTTAGCTACCTTGTACAATTCTTGAGGAATTACCTCATGTACTTCCACCTCACTTCTAATCATTATACAATGGATCATGATGGCTTTGTAAACAGTCACTTCTGACCGATTGCTAGTGAGGATGATGGAATGTTGGATGAATTCCAACCATCTTCTAGCTATGGGCTTTAGGTCAAGCCTTCTTAGTTGAATGAGCTTGCTTTGGGAATCCCTTTTCCACCGTGCTCCTTCCACACAGATGTCTGAGAGTACTTTATCCAATCTCTAATCAAAGATGACTCTCCTAGTATAAGGATGAGGGTCTCCTTGCATTAGAGGCAAGTTGAACGCCAACCTCACATTTTTCGGCCCAAAATCTAAGATTCTTCCACGAACCATGGTGCTCCAATTCCTTGGATTTGGATTCACACTAGTGTCATGGTTTTTTACAACCCATGCATTAGCATAGAACTTTTGCACCATTAGAATCCCAACCTCTTGAATGGGATTGGTTAAGACTTCCGAACCTCTTCTCTGGATCTCTCTTCGGATTTCCAGATAATCATTCTTCTTAAGTTCGAAAGGGACCTTAGGGATCACTTTCTTCTCTGCCACTACTTCATAGAAGTGGTCTCGATGAGCTTTGGTGATGGATCTCTCCATTCCCGAGATTCAGAGAAAGTGGGTTCTCCAACCTTGGGTGCCATGAATAGTAATGGAAAGAAAAAAGCTATACTTTTCCAACACCAATCTTAAAAATTTTCTTGTTCTCGAGCAAAAAAAAAGAAAAGAGAAGAATATAGTAGAAGAAGAAAAAGAAAATAGAAGGAGATAGAGGGAGAGAGAGCGCTCAGCCTTGTGGGGTTATGAGTGTATGCGAGGTGTGTGTATGAAGGGTTATGAGAGGGGTATTCATAAGAGTGGGGAAGGAGTAGGTTCGGCCATGGGTGGGAATTTGGGTGGGAAATTTGATTTTGAATTGGGTGGGGGTTGGTGGGAGTTATTATGGGTTTGGGGAAGTGGAACGGATGTGATTGGGCTATGGTTTATAGGGAAGTGTGTCTGGAAAAGTGTGAAAGCAGGTGGGGTAGGTGAAAAATGCTGTGGGATCCACTGGTCCTGAGAGGCTAGGGAATCCAGATTCCCTGCTTCTCTACATTGGCGTTTGAACACCCAGGGGCTGCTCCCTGGCTGGCGTTAAACGCCGGCAATGCTGCACATTTGGGGCGTTGAATGCCCAGTGATGAGCGGATAATTTATACGCTTTTTGACATTGTTTTTAGTATGTTTTTAGTATGTTTTAGTTAGTTTTTATGATATTTTTATTAGTTCTTAGTTAAAATTCACTTTTCTGGACTTTACTATGAGTTTGTGTGTTTTTCTGTGATTTCAGGTATTTTCTAGCTGAAATTGAGGGACCTGAGCAAAAATCTGATTCAGAGGCTGAAAAGGACTGCAGATGCTGTTGAATTCTGACCTCCCTGCACTCGAAGTGGATTTTCTGGAGCTACAGAAGCCCAATTGGCGCGCTCTTAATTGCGTTGGAAAGTAGACATTCTGGGCTTTCCAGCAATGTATAATAGTCTATATTTTGCCCGAGATTTGATGGCCCAAATTGCTAAGTATTCTTCCACTAAAGAGCAAGTTGCTAAGTACCTTGGAGCAATCATGAAGCTAAATGACAAGTTATTTGGTAATGAGACTTAGGAGAACGAACCCCCTTTGCTCACCAAAGAACTAGATGACTTGACTAGGCAGAGATTACCTCAAAAGAGACAGGACCCTGGGAAGTTCTCAATACCTTGTACCATAGGCACCATGACCTTTAAGAAGGCTCTATGTGACTTAGGGTCAAGTATAAACCTCATGCCTCTCTCTGTAATGGAGAAGCTAGGGATGTTTGAGGTACAAGCTGCAAGAATCTCACTAGAGATGGCAGACAATTCAAGAAAATAAGCTTATGGACTTGTAGAGGATGTTTTGGTGAAGGTTGAAGACCATTACATCCCTGCTGATTTCATAGTCCTAAAGACTGGGAAGTGCATGGATGAATCCATCATCCTTGGCAGATCCTTCCTAGCCACAGCAAAGGTTGTGATTGATGTTGACAGAGGAGAATTGATCATTCAAGTGAATGAAGAATCCTTTGTGTTTAAGGCTCAAGGATATCCCTCTGTTCCATGGAGAGTAAGCATAAAGAGCTTCTCTTAAAACAGAGCCAAACAGAGCCCCCACAGTCAAACTTTAAGTTTGGTATTGGGAGGCCACAACCAAATTCTAAGTTTGGTGTTGAACCCCCACATTCAAACTTTAAGGTTGGTGTTGGGAGGTTCCAACATTGCTCTAAACATCCGTGAGGCTCCATGAGAGCCTACTGTCAAGCTACTGACATTAAAGAAGCGCTTGTTGGGAGGCAACCCAATGTTATATTTATCTATTTTCCTTTGTTATTTTATGTTTTCTATAGGTTGATGATCATGGGAAGTCACAAAATCAATCGAAAAAGTAAAAATAGAATGAAAAACAGAAAGAAAAATAGCACACCCTGGAGGAGAACCTTGCTGGCGTTTAAACGCCAATAAGGGCAGCAAATGGGCGTTTAACGCCCAGTCTGGCACCATTCTGGGCGTTTAACGCCAGGAATGGGCATCAAGCTAGCGTTAAACGCCTGAAAGGGGCACAAGCCCGGCGTTTAACGCCAGGATTGGCAGAAAGAGCAATTTTGCTCGCCACTTGGTGCAGGGATGAATTATCCTTAACACCTCAGGATCTGTGGACCCCACAAGATCCCTACCTACCCCACCACTCTCTCTCTCTCTTCTTCACCCATTCACCAATCACCTCAACACCTCTTCCCCAAAAAACCCCTCACCTATCAAATCCCACCATTCTCTTCACCACTCACATCCATCCTTCACAAAATCCCACCTACCTTATCATTTAAATTCAAACTAGTTTCCCTCCTAAACCCACCCATACATGACCGAATCCTACCTCTCTCCACTCCTATATAAACCCATCTTCACTCCTTCATTTTCACACAACCTAAACACTACTTCTACCACTTGGCCAAACCACAAAGCCCCCTCCATCTCCTCTATTTCTTCTTCTTCTATTCTCTTCTTTCTTTATTTGCTCGAGGACGAGCAAACCTTCTAAGTTTGGTGTGGTAAAAGCATTATTTTTTGTTTTTCCATAACCATTTATGGCACCTAAGGTCGGAGAAACCTCTAGAAAGAGAAAAGGGAAGGCAAAAGCTTCCACCTCCGAGTCATGGGAGATGGAGAGATTCATCTCAAGGGTGCATCAAGACCACTTCTATGAAGTTGTGGCCATGAAGAAGGTGATCCCCGAGGTCCCTTTCAAACTCAAAAAGAGTGAATATCCGGAGATCCGACATGAGATTCAAATAAGAGGTTGGGAAGTTCTTACCAACCCCATTCAACAAGTCGGAATCTTAATGATTCAAGAGTTCTATGCCAATGCATGGATCACCAAGAGCCATGATCAAAATGTGAACCCGGACCTAAGAATTGGCTTACAATGGTTCGGGGGAAATGCTTAGATTTTAGTCCAAAAAAGTAAGGTTGGCATTCAACTTGCCCATGATGCAAGGAGATGAACACCCCTACACTAGAAAGGTCAACTTTGATCAAAGGTTGGACCAAGTCCTCATAGACATTTGTGAAGAGGGCGCTCAATGGAAGAGAGATTCAAGAGGGAAGCCAGTTCAACTGAGAAGGCATGACCTCAAGCCCGTGGCTAGGGAATGGTTGGAGTTTATCCAACGCTCAATCATTCCCACTAGCAACCGGTCCGAAGTTACTATAGATCAGGCTATCATGATTCATAGCATCATCATTGGAGTGGAAGTAGAAGTTCATGAGGTTATATCCCAAGAACTTTATAAGGTGGCGGACAAGTCCTCTACCTTAGCAAGGTTAGCCTTTCCTCATCTCATTTGTCACCACTGTTATTCAGTTGGAATTGACATAGAGGGAGACATCCTCATTAATGAGGACAAGCCCATCACTAAGAAAAGGATGGAGCAAACAAGGGATCCCACTCATCATGAAATCCTTGAGATGCCTCAAGGGATGCACTTTCCTCCACAAAACTATTGGGAGCAAATCAACACCTCCCTAGGAGAATTGAGTTCCAACATGGGACAACTAAGGGTGGAGCACCAAGAACATTCCATCCTCCTCCATGAAATTAGAGAAGACCAAAGAGTCATGAGAGAGGAGCAACAAAGGCAAGGAAGAGACATTGAGGAGCTCAAGCACTCCATAAGATCTTCAAGAGGAAGAACAAGCCGCCATCACTAAGGTGGACCCGTTCTTTAATCTCCTTGTTCTTTATTTTTCTGTTTTTCGAATTTTCATGCTTGTGTTTATCTATGTTTGTATCTTATGGTCATTAGTGTCTTAGTGTCTATGCCTTAAAGTTATGAATGTCCTATGAATCCATCACCTTTCTTAAATAAAAAATGTTCTTAATTGAAAAAGAGAAGAATTGCATGAATTTTGAATTTTATAACAGATTAATTATTTTGATGTGGTGGCAATACTTTGACTTCTGAATGTATGCTTGAACAGTGCATATGTCTTTTGAATTTGTTGTTCATGAATGTTGGCTCTTGAAAGAATGATGAAAAAGGAGACATGTTATTGAGGATATGAAAAATCATAAAAATGATTCTTGAAGCAAGAAAAAGCAGTGAATATTCAAAAAAAATGAAAAGAAAAAGAAAAAGAAAAAAATAATAAAGTCGTGATCCAAGGCAAAAAGGGTGTGCTTCAGAACCCTGGACACCTCTAATTGGGGACTCTAGTAAAGCTGAGTCACAATCTGAAAAGGTTCACCCAGTTATGTGTCTGTGGCATGTATGTATCCGGTGGTAATACTGGAAGACAGAGTGCGTTGGGCCACGGCCAAGACTCATAAAGTAGCTGTGTTCAAGAATCATCATACTTAACTAGGAGAATCAATAACACTATCTGGATTCTGAGTTCCTATAGAAGCCAATCATTCTGAACTTCAAAGGATAGAGTGAGATGCCAAAACTGTTCAGAGGCAAAAAGCTAAAAGCCCCGCTCATCTAATTAATACTGATCTTCATAGATGTTTTTAGAATTCATTGCATATTCTCTTCTTTTTATCTTATTTGATTTTTAGTTGCTTAGGGACAAGCAACAATTTAAGTTTGGTGTTGTGATGAGCGGATAATTTATACGCTTTTTGGCATTGTTTTTAGTATGTTTCTAGTATGTTCTAGTTAGTTTTTATTATATTTTTATTAGCTTTTAGTTAAAATTCACTTTTCTAGACTTTACTATGATTTTGTGTGTTTTTTTGTGATTTCAGGTATTTTCTGGCTGAAATTGAGGGACTTGAGCAAAAATCTAATTCAGAGGCTGAAAAGGACTGCAGATGCTGTTGGATTCTGACCTCCCTGCACTCGAAGTAGATTTTCTGGAGATACAAAAGCCCAATTGGCGCGCTCTCAATTGCGTTAGAAAGTAGACATCCTGGGCTTTCCATCAATATATAATAGTCCATACTTTTCCCGAGATTTGATGGCCCAAACCGGCGTTCCAAATCAGCTCAAAACTGCCCGGCGTTAAACGCCAGAACTGGCACAAGAATGGGAGTTAAACGCCCAAGCTGGCACAAAAGCTAGCGTTTAACTCCAAGAAAAGTCTCTACACATTAAAGCTTCAATGCTCAGCCCAAGCACACACCAAGTGGGCCCGTTAGTGGATTTTTATGTCATTTACTCATCTTTGTAAACCCTAGGCTACTAGTTCTCTACAAATAGGACCATTTGCTATTGTATTTGATCTTTAGATCTTTGAATCTTTTGATCACGTTTTGGGGGCTGGCCTCATGGCCATGCCTAGACCTTGTTCTTATGTATTTTCAACGGTGGAGTTTCTACACACCATAGATTAAGGTGTGGAGCTCTGCTGTTGACGATTAGATTTTTGATGGTTTAGAATTTCACTAATGAAATCTCGTTGTAAAGTATAGTTTCTAAACCAAGCAATAATCCTTTCATACAAAAATTTGTTTGTCACAAGTACAAACCCCTAAAATTAATAACCGAAGTATTTAAACCTCGGGTCGCTTTCCCTAGGATTTACAATAAAGTGTCTTGTTATTGGTTGTGAGTTATATTTGGGGTTTTTAAGATTTTAGACAAGAAATATAAATGGCAAAGAAAATAAACTAACAACTAGCAAAGCTCTTGGCAAGATATGAGAACTAGAAGTCCTATCCTAGTTATCCTCCTCAATTGTGATGGCAAATTGTCCATTGCTCCCACTTAGTCAACCTCTAACCATGGAGGAAAGTCAAGTGGATGAATCAATTTGATTCCTCAAGTCCTAATCAACTCTCAAAGGAAAGACTAGCTTTAAAGGCATTCAAATCAATTAGCAACTTCTAATTATCAATCAACAAAGGAATTAGATAACTCAAGAGTCACTAATTACTCTACCTAGGCCAAGAGGAACAAAACCTACACTAAAATCCAAACAAGCATTTCATCAAATACTTGGAAGGTACAAAAGAAAAGCAAAGCAAATTGACAACAAGAAGAGAATCTAAAAACAATTAATGAAAGAAATTAACAACAACAATCAAAAGAAACACAATTATTATGAATTACCTTGAATTGAATTGAGAGAAAGTAGAAGGAACAATACTAGATCTACAACAAAATATAAGAACAACATAAAAGAGATTACACCAAAAGAGTAGGAGAAGAATGAATGTAACTACAAGGAATTGAGAAGATAGAAGTAGAAGAAGATGAATCTAAATCTAGATCTAAGAACTAAACCTAATCCTAATCCTAATTCTAGAGAGAAGTGAGAGCTTCTCTCTCTAGAAACTAGTTCTAACTACTTCTAAAACTAAACTATGATTAATGGTAACTAACTTGTGTTTCCCTCTTCACTCCTTGGGTTAAATAGCATCAGAAATGAGTTGGATTGGGCCCACAAGGCTTCTAAAATCGCTGGCCACGTTTTGCTTCAAGTGGACTAGGTGGCAGCAACAGCGCGTGCGCGTACTATGCGCGTGCCCGCCACCATACGTGTAGCAACTATGGCAAAATTTATATCGTTGCGAAGCCCCGGATGTTAGCTTTCTAACCCAACTGGAACCGCATCATTTGGACCTCTGTAGCTCAAGTTATGGTCGTTTAAGTGTGAAGAGGTCGGCTTGACAGCTTTCTGGTTCTTTCATTTCTTCATGAGTTCTCCAACTTTTCATGCTTCTTTCTTCATTCCCTTGATCCAATCTTTGCCTCCTAAACCTTAAATCACTTAACAAACATATCAAGGCATCTAATGGAATCAAGGAGAATTAGATTTAGCTATTTTAAGTCCTAAAAAACATGTTTTCACTCTTAAGCACAATTAAGGGAGAAGTTATAAAACCATGCTATTTCATTGGATAAATGTGGGTAAAAGGTTACAAAATCCCCTAAAATTGATGCAAGATAAACCGTCAAATTGGGGTTTGTCAACCTCCCCACACTTAAACCTTAGCATGTCCTCATGCTAAACCAAGAATGAAATAAGGGATATGACACTTATTCAAAGCAAAGAAATTATATGCATGCAACTAAATGCAAAATGATTCTACCTACTTGGTTAAAAATAAATCATTCTCCAAGACATACATGCACAAGTAGGGCTTAAGATCATATAACGATTCATGAATCCTACCAATTGAAGTATAAATATGAAGTTCACATAGACTTGCAAGAAGAACGCTTATGAAAGCCGGGAATCAAGGAATTGAGCATCGAACCCTCACCGGGAGTGTTTGCACTCTAGCCGCTCGGTGTTTGGGGTTGATTCTCTCAATTCTCCCCTAATCATGCTTTCCAAAATTTGTTTTTCATCTAACAATCAACAATTATTTCATGCATGCATACAATTATCATGAGGTCTTTTGTTTAGGTTGTAATGGGGCTAGGGTTAAGGTAGGATGCATATTTGGTCAAGTGAGCTTAAAGTTTGAATCTTTGATAAGCTTAAACTTCCCACCTTACCTATGACATCCTATACAATTTCAAAGCTAACCTAACTACCCATTTCTCACTTTTTCACATACTCATGCAATTTCTTTTCATTTCATAACACTTATGCATTGATCTTTATTGAGCTTCACTTTGTTTTGGGGCATTTTGTCCCCTTTTTATTTCTTTCTTTTTCTATATATTTTTTTTTCTTTTCCTTTTCCATATTATTTTTTTTCTTTTCTTTTTCTTTTGTTTTTCTCATTTTTTTTCTTTCTATATACAAAAACATCAATGCATAAAGTTTTACATTTGATCAATATATGAGTATGTACCCAATTTCCAATATTTTTAATAAAAACACAAAACAACCATTTTATTCACCCAATGTCCCAAGATTCCCACACTTGAATGATACTCACACACACTAGCCTAAGCCAATCAAAGATCCAAATTAAGGACATTTATTATTTTTCGCTTTAAGGCTTGTAATGTGCTAAATTAAGAACAAAGTGGGTTAATCATAGGCTCAAATTTGGCTAACAAAGGAAGATAAAAAGGTAAGGCTATTTGGGTAAGTGAGCTAATGAAATGATGGCCTCAATCATATAAATGCATGAATACAAAGAATAATGGACATATAGACTCAAACAAAGCAAAGATCACAATCATAGGAAGAGAATAATACACACAAGAAGGAAAAATAAGTGGTTATAAGATGTAACCACACTATTAGGCTCAAATCTCACTTGCTTGTGTTCTTAGCTCAAAAACCATGTTCCAAAATAAATTCTTTCAAGCAAGTTCCACAAATTTTCTTTTTCAAATTGGTAGGGTGCCCTAAAACAGTTTCTTGGAAAGGAAATCATCACCCTAACCAAGTAGTCCTAATAAGAAAGAAGTGGTAAAAATATGTATAAATTCTAACTAACATGCAACCTATCATGCAATGCAATAGCTAGCTAACATTGATGTTGAAAAAGGAAATTGTTACCCATGGAGATCGGTCGGACGACCTCCCCACACTTGAATATTGCACCGTCCTCGGTGCATGCAAAGAAGAGCAAGGTGGACGGGTTGCTACAATTGATGAGTTTATTCAAAGGGTTGTGCGGATGAACTTGTTTGTTGCCCCATTTAGAAGCTTTCTCATTCCTTTCTCCCTTGGTGGCCAACCTAGAAGGAGAGAAAAAGAAAGAAAATTAAGCCTATAACAAAGACATCAGAGCAATTAGAACATAGGCGGGGGCTAATGCCAAATAAGAGTATGGTTCTCTACTACATGGTAGCTACAACATGTAAGTGAGAAAACAATGTAAGCTAAGGCATATCATTAAGCCTGATGCAAGAGTAAAGTTAAAGCATGAAGAGTATATGGAGCATCAAGATCAAATAAGGATTGACACAAACAAGATTAGTGATACGCATGAAAGCATTTGATTCTATCCTAATTCAATGATGAAGCGGTACAAGAAAAAAAAAACAAAGGGTAATGAATTAGGAAGGACTAAAGCACTAATCTTGTGTGTTGACAAATATTGCAATTAATGTAACAAGTCATGAAGCACCAAAACAAATGCAAGAAATTCTCAACAATTGAGTGAGAGAATTCAACACCATTTTTAAAATGAGAAATTCAGAAAATAAAATGAGAACAAATTATAGAATCAAAATTAGAATGCAAAGAATAAAAGTATGCAAATGTAATAGACAAAAGAAAATGGAAGAAGAGAAAAATTTTTTTTTTTATATTTTTAATCTTTTTTATTTTTTTAGTATTTTATTTATTTATTTATTATTATATTTTTTTATTATTATTAAAAAAATTTTTCTTTTTTTTTATTTTTTTTTTTATTAAAAGAGAAAAGAGAAAGAAAAAAAAATCTTGCAAGAGAGGAAGAAAAAAAAATGAGAAAGAAAGAAGAAGAGAAGAGGAAAGAAGGAGAAAGGAGGAAGAGGAAAAGCAGGGAGCAAATCCGCGCGCGCGCGCACAGCGCGCTTACACGTGGATGAGGTTGGGACAATCCGCGCACGCGCGCACAGCGCGCTTACGTGTGGATGAGCTTGTGCTCCCAGCACAATGCTGGCATAATGCGCGCACAACTCTCTGGTTTTTGTACCAGAAGTTGCGGAAGTGCAATGTGCGTGCACGCGCACAGCGTGCTTACGCGCCGATGGCCGTTTTTTTTTTTTTTTTTTTTGCCCAAAAAGCAGAAAAAATGCCCAAGAGCTCCCTATAATGTCCAAAACTCTTCTTTATTCAATCAAATATCAAACAATTCACAAAAATACAATTCGATTTTAGGATTTATTCATCTATTACTAATGAATACAACATACTAACAACCAATCTTTACAAACAAATCAATATGAAATGAAAATCTACCTACAATGGCAAATCAAATCACTTATTAAACAAAACTAAAAGAGAATGGAGAGAGTTTACCATGGTGGGGTGCCTCCCACCTAGCACTTTTATTTATTGTCCTTAAGTTGGACATTTTGAGGAGCTCATTGTCATGGTGGCTTATGTTTGTACTCATCCTTGAATCTCCAAGGATCTTTGCCTCTCAATTGGTTGATAGAATTTCCAACCATCTTCACTAAACTTGGGTGAAGTTCTCCCCAAGATATGAGCTCCCAAAATTGGTCTTCATGTTGTGATCCGGGATCCCATATCTTATTTTCACACCCATCTTCTAGTTGATTATCATGATTCAACTTGGGTGGTAGGCATATAGAATTCTCCTTTATGCACCAAATTCTCCTTCTAGACCCATACAATTTAGCATTCCTCCAACCATAGTATTTATGCCTTGAGGGTTTAACCTTAATGAGCCTAACGTTCTTTTTCCAACCATTACACCACTCCCTCTTACTCTTAACTCCACAAAGAGCTCTAAGTTGACCATCATTTTCAATAAACCCATATTCAAGTGAGAAAGTGAAGCTTAGGGATAGAAATTTTACCCACTTGAATGTTATGTTAGGTGATGGTGGCTTGGGAAGGGGGGTCTCCCCAAACTTATCCATTGCGATGTCTATGCTCTTGTGCTCTTCCCTTGTAACTTCCACCTCTTGACAACTTATATCAACTTCAACCTCTTCCTCTTGGTAGCTTCCTTCCAATTTAATATTTTCTTCGTGGCTTACCAAGGGTATGGGAGGTGAGGTATCTTCTTCCTTACCCTCTATGTCAAGCTCAATGGGAGAGGATTCAATTGTGGATAGGAACTCATCAATAATTGAATCCATCTCTTGATCAACCTCTTCAAAGTCTTCAACCATGATATGCTTTGGAGGTTGCGCACCCTCCTCAACATCAATGTCAAGCTTCTTAGAAGAGTTTTCCATGATGCTACATTCCCATGGACTCTCAACGTCTCCTAAATCCTCAACCACTTCTTCCTTTTCTTCAATAACCATAGGCTCCTCCAATTGCTCTAATACAAAATAGCCTCCCTCATTTTCCACCGGGTTTTCTAATCTCTCCTTCATGCTATGATCTTCAATGGATTCTTCACATGTGGCCACGGAAGCACCTTGAGTGTTCAAAAATTTGTAGGCTAAGGTAGACACTACCTCGGTCAAGTTAGTCACAAACTCTAGGGTGTTCCTTTGCATATCCGCTTGTCCTTGAAGTAGCAATGTGAGAGAGTCATCTATTGGGGCTTGGGGTGGATAAGAGGGTTCATTATTTTGGAGAGAGGGTTTATAATAGAAAGGTGGTTCTTCTTGGTAAGGGTATGGAGATGGTGTGCATTGAGGTGGTTCTTGAGAGTAATCGTGTTGGAATGGTGGTGGTTCCATGTATGATTCATATGGCTCATACGGTGGTGGGTATGGTGGATAAGGATTGGGTCATATGGAGGGTTTTGGTGATATGGGGCTTGTGAGTATGGTTGAGCATCATGTTGAGGATAAGATTCATAGGTATATGGTGGTGGTTGATTGTCATAAAAGGAGTCACCATAACCATTGAATTGACATGCATTAGGATGAGAATTATACCTATAAGTGTCCGGAGGTTGATGCCAATGGGAGTGATCAATTCCTTGAGGCTCCTCCCATCTTGGAGTGTTCCATCCTTGGTACATGTTAGCATTGAAGTTCGCACTCCCTACAACACAATTAGAGCCAAACTCATAGCCAAAGTGAGAACTCATTATGGAAAAACAAAATAAAAATAACAAAATTAAGAAACAAACAAAAGATAAACCTATTCACAATATTCACATATGTACAATAACCAATAACACAACACCATTGCAAATCCCCGGCAACGGCGCCATTTTGACGATTAGATTTTTGATGGTTTAGAATTTCACTAATGAAATCTCGTTGTAAAGTATAGTTTCTAAACCAAGCAATAATCCTTTCATACAAAAATTTGTTTGTCACAAGTACAAACCCCTAAAATTAATAACCGAAGTATTTAAACCTCGGGTCGTTCTCCCTAGGATTTACAATAAAGTGTCTTGTTATTGGTTGTGAGTTATATTTGGGGTTTTAAGATTTTAGACAAGAAATATAAATGGCAAAGAAAATAAACTAACAACTAGTAAAGCTCTTGGCAAGATATGAGAACTAGAAGTCCTATCCTAGTTATCCTCCTCAATTGTGATGGCAAATTGTCCATTGCTCCCACTTAGTCAACCTCTAACCATGGAGGAAAGTCAAGTGGATAAATCAATTTGATTCCTCAAGTCCTAATCAACTCTCAAAGGAAAGACTAGCTTTAAAGGCATTCAAATCAATTAGCAACTTCTAATTATCAATCAACAAAGGAATTAGATAACTCAAGAGTCACTAATTACTCTACCTAGGCCAAGAGGAACAAAACCTACACTAAAATCCAACCAAGCATTTCATCAAACACTTGGAAGGTACAAAAGAAAAGCAAAGCAAATTGACAACAAGAAGAGAATCTAACAACAATTATTGAAAGAAATTAACAACAACAATCAAAAGAAACACAATTATTATGAATTACCTTGAATTGAATTGAGAGAAAGTAGAAGGAACAATACTAGATCTACAACAAAATATAAGAACAACATAAAAGAGATTACACCAAAAGAGTAGGAGAAGAATGAATGTAACTACAAGGAATTGAGAAGATAGAAGTAGAAGAAGATGAATCTAAATCTAGATCTAAGAACTAAACCTAATCCTAATCCTAATTCTAGAGAGAAGTGAGAGATTCTCTCTCTAGAAACTAGTTCTAACTACTTCTAAAACTAAACTATGACTAATGGTAACTAACTTGTGTTTCCCTCTTCACTCCTTGGGTTAAATAGCATCAGAAATGAGTTGGATTGGACCCACAGGGCTTCTAAAATCGCTGGCCACGTTTTGCTTCAAGTGGACTAGGTGGCAGCAACGGCGCGTGCGCGTACTATACGCGTGCGCGCCACCATACGTGTAGCAACTATGGCAAAATTTATATCGTTGCGAAGTCCCGGATGTTAGCTTTCTAACCCAACTAGAACCGCATCATTTGGACCTCTGTAGCTCAAGTTATGGTCGTTTAAGTGCGAAGAGGTCGACTTGACAGCTTTCCGGTTCTTTCATTTCTTCATGAGTTCTCCAACTTTTCATGCTTCTTTCTTCATTCCCTTGATCCAATCTTTGCCTCCTAAACCTTAAATCACTTAACAAACATATCAAGGCATCTAATGGAATCAAGGAGAATTAGATTTAGCTATTTTAAGTCCTAAAAAACATGTTTTCACTCTTAAGCACAATTAAGGGAGAAGTTATAAAACCATGCTATTTCATTGGATAAATGTGGGTAAAAGGTTACAAAATCCCATAAAATTGATACAAGATAAACCGTCAAATTGGGGTTTGTCAGCTGTACCTCGAGTATTAATGCAATTACTATTGTTCTTCTATTCAATTCAGCTTGTTTTTATTCTAAGATATCACTTGTTCCTCATCTTGATGAATGTGATGATCCGTGACACTCATCATCATTCTCACCTATGAACGTGTGCCTGATAACCACCTCCGTTCTACCTTAGATTGAGTGGATATCTCTTGGATTCCTTAATCAGAATCTTCGTGGTATAAGCTAGAATTGATGGCGGCATTCAAGAGAATCTGGAAGGTCTAAACCTTGTCTGTGGTATTCTGAGTAGGATTCAATGATTGAATGAATGTGACGAGCTTCAAACTCCTGAAGGCTGGGCATTAGTGACAGACGCAAAAGAATCACTGGATTCTATTCCAACCTGATTGAGAACCGACAGATGATTAGCCATGCTGTGACAGAGCACGTTGAACATTTTCACTGAGAGGACGAGACTGTAGCCATTGACAACGGTGATGCCCAACATACAGCTTGCCATGGAAAGGTGTAAGAAGGATTGGATGAAGACAGTAGGAAAGCAGAGAGATGGAAGGGACAAAGCATCTCCATACGCTTATCTGAAATTCTCACCAATGAATTACATAAGTATCTCTATCTTTATTTTATGTTTTATTCATAAATCATCCATAACCATTTGAATCTGCCTGACTGAGATTTACAAGATGACCATAGCTTGCTTCATACCAACAATCTCCGTGGGATCGACCCTTACTCGCGTAAGGTTTATTACTTGGACAACCCAGTGTACTTGCTGGTTAGTTGTGCGGAGTTGTGATAAAGAATTGAGATTGAAATTGAGCGTACCATGTTGATGGCGCCATTGATGATCACAATTCCGTGCACCACCCAGCAAGGATACCCTGGCTGGCGTTCAACTTTAACACTCCATCCAGAGTGTTCTATTTTTAATACTTAACAATTCTATCTCTATTCTGACTGCTGCATATGATTTTGAACCTAAAATATAAATCAAAGAAAAACAAAATAAAAGAAAATAAAATTAATTAATTAAGTTTGGGTTACCTCCTAACAAGCGCTCCTTTAACGTCACTAACTTGACGGTTAACTCCTTACGGAGGTGAGTATGGGCTCAGATTTTTGCCCCTTACAGTGAACTTTCTTTTTGTCTCTCATGAATTAGCTCTACATGCTCTAGAGACAGGACACGATTCACTGTATTTGGTAAGACTGGATTCTTAGTGAAGACAACTCTAATGCCAGTTGAGAGGCCTTCAGTAGGGACTTTCTTGTCCCTCCAGCCTTTAGGTAGTTTCATCTTAGTACCTTTATGCTTAGAGCTTGTTGATGGCTTCCCAACACCAAACTTAGAATTGATGTCTGGGGGCTCTGTAAAGCTCTACACAGAAAGAGAGGGTTGGAACACTTGGTGTTGCACAGTTATCTCTCTTTTATTAGAGGGAGAATTAGGGTGAGGCATCTTCAACAATATATGGTCCTCCCCTAGTATTAGAGTTAGTTCTCCCTTAGCCACATTAATGATAGCATTAGCAGTTGCTAGGAAAGGTCTTCCAAGGATGACAGAGTCATCCTCATCCTCTCCTACGTCCAAGACTATGAAGTTTGCAAGGATGTAGTGGTTTTCAACGTTTACCAATACATCTTCTACTAAGCGATATGGCTTCTTAATTGTCTTGTCTGCCATCTCTAATGAGATGTTTGCAGCTTGTACTTCAAGGATTCCCAGCTTCTCCATTATAGAAAGTGGCATGAGGTTGATGCTTGATCCTAGGTCACACAAAGCCTTTTCAAAGGTCAAAGTGCCTATGGTGCAAGGACTTAGAAAGCATCCAGGATCTAGAAGCTTCTGAGGTAGCCTCTACTGAGCCAAAGCATGGACTTCTTTGGTAAGCAGTGAAGGTTCTTCCTCAAGAGGCTTTGTACCAAATAACTTGGCATTCAGCTTCATAAGAGCTTCTAGGTACCGAGTAACTTGCCTTTCCCAAGTGTCATCATCCTCATCCGAGGATGAGCAGTCATAAGAACTCATGCACTGTAGAAGTGCATTCAAAGGAACCTCTAAGGTTTTTACGTGAGCATTGGCTTCTTTTTGTTCTGGGGTATAGGGTTCTTGAGTGGGACTCAAGCACTCAAAGGGTGTGCTTTTACTGGCGTTCAATGCCAGCTCTATGAGCTCTTTGGGCGTTGAACGCCCTTGCTATCCACCCTTACTGGCATTAAATGCCAGTTCTTCTAGTGTTTTAGGCGTTGAACACCCAGCAGGGATGTCCTTGCTGGCATTCAACGCCAGCTTCCCTGGGTGTGGGGCCATTGAATGCCTAGTGAGCGGTTCCACAATGGTGTTTAGTGCCAGGATGCTGGTGGACGAAATTGTGATCACTTGTTCTTTTATTTATAAAGGATGTATACTCTGAGGGCATTGTTTATTTCCTTCACAATCTCGTTCAACTAACCAGCAAGTGTACTGGGTCGTCCAAGTAATAAACCTTACGTGAGTAAGGGTCGAATCCACAGAGATTGTTGGTATGAAGCAAGCTATGGTCACCTTGCAAATCTCAGTTAGGCAGATTAAAAATGGTTTATGGGTTTTCGAATAATTAATAATAAAAAGAAGAAATAATAAAAAGGATAGAACACTTATGCAGATTCATTGGTAGGAATTTCAGATAAGCGGATGGAGATGCTGTAGAGCTCTCGGACGCCTGCTCTCCTACTTCTTCTACTCAATCCTTCTTACTCCTTTCCATGGCAAGCTTTGTATAGGGGTTCACCATCAACTGTGGCTACTTTCATTCCTCACGGGGAAATAACCTGTGCGGCTGTCACTCGCACAGCTAACCAGTCTGGAGGCATCACCCATGGCTGATGGCTACATCCCATCCTCGCAGTGAAAACTATGCTAACGCACTCTGTCACAGTATGGCTAATCACCGGTTGGTTCCCGCTCCTACTGGAATAGAATCCCTCTTTTGCGTCTGTCACCAACGCCCAGCAGGTTAAAGTTTGAAGCACGTCACGGTCACTCATGATCGGAATCCTACTCGGAACACCACGGACAAGGTTGGACTTTCCGGACTCCCAGGATCCTACTCGGAACACCACAGACAAGGTTGGACGTTCCGGATCCAGATGAATGCCGCCAACTATCTAACTTATACCACGAAGATTCTGTTGGGGAATCTAAGAGATACGCATTCAAGCTCTGTTGCATGTAGAACGGACATGGTTGTCAATCACGCGCATTCATAAGTGAGAATGATAATGAGGGTAATCTGACTCATAACATTCATCATGTTCTTGGGTACGAATGAATATCTTGGAATAAGAATAAGAGAGATTTGAATAAAAGAAGATAGAATTGCATTAATACTTGAGGTACAGCAGAGCTCCACACCCTTAATCTATGGTGTGCAGAAACTCCACCGTTGAAAATACATAAGCAAAGAGTTCAGGCATGGCCGAATGGCCAGCCTCCCTAACGTGATCAATGATCCCCTAAGATGAAGAATAAAACAAAACTGAGATCAAAGATGAGATCAAAGATGTCTAATACAATAGATAAATGTCCTATATATACTAGACTAGCTACTAGGGTTTACATGAGTAAGTAATTGATGCATAAATTCACTTCCGGGGCCCACTTGGTGTATGCTTGGGCTGAGCTTGATCTATCCACGAGCTGAGGCTTCTCTTGGAGTTGAACTTTGAGTTATGACGTGTTTTGGGCGTTCAACTCCGAATCATGACGTTTTTCTGGCGTTTAACTCCAGACAGCAGCGTGTACTTGGCGTTCAACGCCAAGTTACGTCGTCATTCTTCGAATAAAGTATGGACTATTATATATTGCTGGAAAGCCCTGGATGTCTACTTTCCAACGCCGTTGAGAGCGCGCCAATTGGAGTTGTGTAGCTCCAGAAAATCCATTTCGAGTGCAGGGAGGTCAGAATCCAACAGCATCAGCAGTCCTTTTGTCAGCCTTCTTCAGAGTTTTGCTCAAATCCCTCAATTTCAGTCAGAATTTACCTGAAATCCCAGAAAAACACACAAACTCATAGTAAAGTCCAGAAATGTGAATTTAACATAAAAACTAATGAAAACATCCCTAAAAGTAGCTTAAACTTACTAAAAACTATATGAAAACAATGCCAAAAGGCGTATAAATTATCCGCTCATCACAACACCAAACTTAAATTGTTGCTTGTCCCCAAGCAACTGAAAATCAAATAGGATAAAAAGAAGAGAATATACTATAAAATCCAAAATATCAATGAATATTAATTTAATTAGATGAGCGGGGCTTGTAGCTTTTTGCTTCTGAACAGTTTTGGCATCTCACTTTTTCCTTTGAAGTTTAGAGTGATTGGCTTCTCTAGGAACTTAGAATTTCAGATAGTGTTATTGACTCTCCTAGTTAAGCATGTTGATTCTTGAACACAGCTACTTATGAGTCTTGGCCGTGGCCCTAAGCACTTTGTCTTCCAGTATTACCACCAGATACACAAATGCCACAGACACATAACTGGGTGAACCTTTTCAGATTGTGACTTAGCTTTGCTAAAGTCCCCAGTTAGTGGTGTCCAGAGCTCTTAAGCACACTCTTTTGCTTTGGATCACGACTTTAACCACTTAGTCTCAAGCTTTTCACTTGGACCTTCATGACACAAGCACATGGTTAGGGACAGCTTGATTTAGCCGCTTAGGCCTGGATTTTACTTCCTTGGGCCCTCCTATCCATTGATGCTCAAAGCCTTGGATCCTTGCTACCCTTGCCTTTTTGGTTTTAAGGGCTACTGGCTTTTTCTGCTTGCTTTTCTTTCTATTTTTTTTTTGCCACTCTTTTTTTTTTTTTTTGACTGCTTTTTCTTGCTTCAAGAATCAATTCATGAATTTTTCAGTTCATCAATAACATTTCTCTTTGTTCATCATTCTTTCAAGAGCCAACAATTTTAACACTCATAAACAACAAGATCAAAAATATGCACTGTTCAAGCATTCATTCAGAAAACAAAAATTATTGCCACCACATCAATATAATTAAATTAAATTCACTAATAATTTCGAAAATTATGTACTTCTTGTTCTTTTGAATTAAAACATTTTTCTTTTAAGAGAGGTGAAAGACTAATGGATTTTATTCATAGCTTTAAGGCATGGTTACACACTAATGATCATGAAGTAGAGACACAAAAACATAGATAAACATAACACTTAAAAACCGAAAACAGAAAGAAAATAAAGAACAAGGAATGAATCCACCTCTAGTGGCGTCTTCTTCTTGAAGGACCAATGATGTTCTTCAACTCTTCTATGTCCCTTCCTTGCCTTTGTTGCTCCTCTCTCATAGCTCTTTGATCTTCTCTTATTTCTTGGAGAGTGAGGGCGTGTTCATGGTGTTCCACCCTTAGTTGTTCCACGTTTTGGCTCAAGTCTTCTAAGGAGGTACTGAGTTGCTCCCAATAGTTGTTGGGAGGAAAGTGCATTCCATGAGGCATTTGTTGATGAACTTCCTCATGTTCTCCTTGGGGCCGTGAGGAACTTCCCTTGTTTGCTCCATCCTTTTCTTGGTGATGGGCTTGTCTTCTTCAATGGAGACATCTCCCTCTATGATAACTCCAGCTGAGTAGCATAAATGGCATATGAGGTGGGGGAAGGCTAGCCGTGCCATGTATGAAGGCTTGTCAGCTATTTTGTAGAGTTCATTGGCTATGACTTCATGAACCTCTACTTCCTCTCCAATCATGATGCTATGAATCATGATTGCCCGATCCACAGTAACTTCAGATCGGTTGCTTGTAGGGATGATGGATCTTTGGATGAACTCCAGCCATCCTCTAGCTACAGGCTTGAGGTCCAGTCTTCTTAGTTGGACTGGTTTGCCTTTGGAGTCTACTCTCCATTGGGCGCCTTCTATACAAATGTCCATTAGGACTTGGTCCAACCTTTGATTGAAGTTGACCCTTCTTGTATAGGGGCGTTCATCACCTTGCATCATGGGTAGATGAAACGCCAACCTCACATTTTCCGGACTGAAATCTAAGTATTTCCCCCGAACCATTGTGAGGTAGTTCTTTGGATTCGGGTTCATACTTTGATCATGGTTCCTAGTGATCCATGCATTAGCATAGAACTCTTGAACCATCAATAATCCGACTTGTTGCATGGGGTTGGTTATGACTTCCACCCTCTTCTTTGAATTTCATGTCGGATTTCCGGATACTCATTCTTTTTGAGCTTGAAAGGGACCTCGGAGATCACCTTTTTCTTTGCCACAACATCATAGAAGTGGTCTTGGTGGCTCTTGGAGATGAATCTCTCCTTTTCCCATGATTCGGAAGTGGAAGCTTTTACCTTCCCTTTTCCTTTTCTTGAGGAAACTCCGGTCTTGGATGCCATTGATGGTGAAAAAAAAAATAAAAAGCTAGGCTTTTTACCACACCAAACTTAAAATTTGCTCGTCCTCGAGCAAAAAGAAAAGAAGAGTAGAAGAAGAAGAAGAGAATTTGGAAGAGAGGGAGAAGGGGGGTTCGGTTATGTAGAGAAGAAGGGGTTATGTTGTGTGAAAATGAAGAAGAAAAGGGAGGTATTTATAGGGAGGGGGGAGGGTTAGGTTTCGGCCATTGTGGGTGGGAATGGGTGGGAAATTGAATTTGAATGTAATGGGGGTAGGTGTGGTTTATGGGAAGAGGAGGTTGATGTGAATGGTGCATGGGGTAATTGGGAAGAGAAATTGATGTGATTGGTGAAGGTTTTTGGGAAGGGTGACATTGAGAATGAGATTTGGATTAGGAGAGTGTGAATAGGATTAAAAGAAAAGGTAGGTGGGGATCCTGTGGGGTCCACAGATCCTGAGGTGGGAATCCTGTGGGGTCCACAGGTCCTGAGGTGAAAAGAAATACCATTCCTTCACCCTATAGGCGTGTAAATTGCCTTCATGCACCATTCTGGCGTTCAAACGCCCATTGGTGCATGTTCTGGGCGTTAAACGCCCATGTAATGCTTGATTCTGGCGTTGAACGCCAGTTTCAAGCTTGTTTCTGGCGTTCAGCGCCAGATTGTCCTTTGTGTGCGCATCCTGGCGTTAAACGCCAGGATGTTGCTTGTTTTGGGCGTTCAGCGCCAGAAAGATGCTCTGTTCTGGCGTTGAACGCCAGCCAGATGCATCTTCTGGGCGTTGAACGCCGGCCCGTGCGTCCTCCAGGGTGAAAATTTTTTTCTTCTGTTTTTGACTCTGTTTTTAATTTTTTTTGATTTTTTTCGTGACTCCTCATGATCATGTACCTAATTAAACATAAAATAACAAAGAAACAAAATAAAATAAAATTAGATAAATAAAATTGGGTTGCCTCCCAACAAGCGCTTCTTTAATGTCAATAGCTTGACAGTGGCTCTCATGGAGCCACAGAGTGATCAAGTCAATGTTGTCTAGTCCCAACACCAAACTTTAGAGTTTGGATATGGGGTTTGAACACCAAACTTAGAGTTTGGTTGTGGCTTCACAACACCAAACTTAGAGTCTGACTGTGTGGGCTCTTCTTGACCTTGAACTGAGAGAAGCTCTTCATGCTTACTCTCTTTTGTCACAGAGGGATGGCCATGTGCTTGAAACACAAGATATTCTCCATTTAATTGAAGGACTAGCTCACCTCTGTTGACATCTATCACAGCTTCTGCTGTGGCTAGGAAAGGTCTTCCTAGGATGATGCATTCATCATCTTCCTTCCTAGTATCTAGGATTATGAATTAGTAGGGATGTAAAGGCCTTCAACCTTTACTAGCACGTCCTCTACTATCCCATAGGCTTGTCTCATTGACTTGTCTGCCAATTGTAATGGGAACAAGGCAGGTTGTACCTCAATGATCCCCAGCTTCTCCATTACAGAGAGTGGCATAAGATTTATTCCTGACCCAAGATCACATAGAGCTTTTTCAAAGCTCATGGTGCCAATGGTGCAAGGTATTAAAACTTGCCAGGATCTTGTTTCTTTTGAGGTAGAGTTTCCTGAATCCAAGTTTCTAATTCATTAATGAGCAAGGGAGGTTTACTTTCCAAAGTCTCATTACCAAACAGCTTGGCATTCAGTTTCATGATAGCTCCTAGATATTGAGCACGTGCTCACTAGTCACATCTTCATCCTCCTCAGAGGATGAATAATAGTCAGAGCTCATGAATGGCAGAAGGAGATTAATGGATCTCTATGGTCTCTGTATGAGCCTCAGATTCCTCAGGATCCTTATAGGAAGCTCCTTCTTGCTTGAGGATGTCCCAGGAGGTCTCCTCACTGGTTTTCGTCCTCCTCCTCCTTGTGCATTCGGCCATGTGACTAAGTCAATGGCTTTGCACTCTCCTTTGGATTCTCATCTGTATTACTTGGGAGAATACTGGGAGGAGTTTCAATAACTTTCTTACTCAGCTGGCCTACTTGTGCCTCCAATTCCTAATGGAGGATCTTGTTTCATTCATGAAACTGAAAGTGGCCTTTGACAGATCAGAGACTATATTGGCTAAATTAGAATTATTTTGTTCAGAGTTCTCTGTCTGTTGCTGAGAAGATGATGGATATGGCTTACTTTATTCAGCCTATTGCGTCCACCATTGTTAAAACCTTGTTGAGGTTTTTGTTGATCCTTCCATGAGAATTTGGATATTTCTCCATATGAGTTATAGTGTTTCCATAAGGTACCTAAGTAATTAACCTCTGCCATGGCAGGGTTTTCAGATCATAAGCTTCTTCGAAGCTACCTCTCTAGTATGTGGATGCATGTTGCAATCCATTCAGATTTTGAGAGATCATGTTGACCTGTTGAGTCAACACTTTGTTCTGAGCCAGTATGGCATTCAGAGCATCAATTTCAAGAACTCCTTTCTTCTGAGGGACCCCATTATTCACGGAATTCCTCTCAGAGGTATACATGAACTGGTTGTTTGCAACCATGTCAATGAGTTCTTGAGCCTCTTCAGGCATTTTCTTCAGGTGAATAGATCCACCTGCAGAATGGTCCATGACATTTTCGAAAATTCAGAGAGACCATAATAGAATATATCTAATAGGGTCCATTCTAAAACATGTCAGATGGACATCTTTTGGTCAACTGCTGTATCTTTCCCAACTTCATAGAGGGATTCACCGTCTTTTTGTTGAAGGTTGAACATCCACTCTCAGCTTGCTCAGCTTTTGAGGAGGAAGAACTTATCTAAGAAAGCAGTGACCAGCTTATCCCAAGAGTCCAGGCTATCCTTAGGTTGTGAATCCAACCATACTCTAGCTCTGTCTCTTACAGCAAAAGGGAAAAGCATGAGTCTGTAGACTTCAGGATTAACTCCATTCGTCTTTACAGTATCACAGACTTGCAAGAACTCAGTTAAGAACTGATAAGGATCTTCAGATGGAAGTCCATAAAACTTGCAGTTTTGTTGCATTAATGCAACTAGTTGAGGTTTAAGCTCAAAGTTATTGGCTCCAGTGGCAGGAATGGAGATGCTTCTTCCATCAAATTTGGATGTTGGCTTTGTGAAGTCACAAGCATTCTCCTTGCATTATTATTATTATTATTTTCGCCCATCTCCTTCTCTGTTCGAAAATTTCTGAAAGGTTGCTTCTGGATTGTTGTAATTTAGCTTCTCTTAATTTTCTCTTCAGAGTCCTTTCAGTTCTGGATCAACTTCAACAAGAGTGACCTTTTCCTTGTTCCTGCTCATAAGAAAGAGAAGAAAACAAGAAAAGAAAAAGGAATCCTCTATGTCACAGTATAGAGATTCCCTCAGGTTAGTAGAAAAGAAAGAGGTAGAAGAATGAAGAAGGATGAAGAGAATTCGGATGAAGAGAGGTGAAGAGAAGTGTTAGTAGTTAAATAATTAAATAGAAGAAGATAAGAGAAGAGAGAGAGAATTCGAAAATAATTTTTGAAAGAGAAGTAGTAATTTTCGAAATTAAAGATAAAAAAATTAAATTCAAAATTTAAAACAAAAAGAATTTTGAAAAAGAGAGGGAGAATTTCGAAAATAGAAGAGGGAAAAGTAGTTAGGTTTTTGAAAAAATAAAAACAAACAAAAAGTTATAGTGATTGAAAAAGAAATTGAATCAAAATTGAAAAGATAAAATAAGAAAAAAAGATATTTAAATCAAATTTGAAAAGATAAAATAAAAGAAAAAAAGATATATTTGAAAAAATATTTGAAAAAAAAAATTAATTTAAAAAATTACTAACTAACAAGAAACTACAAGATAAAGATTCTAGAATTTAAAATTGAACCTTTCTACAAAAGTAACAAACTTCAATTTTTGAACCAATCACATTAATTGTTAGCTAATTTTCGAAAATTTGATAAAAAGATAAGAAAAAGATTTTGAAAATTAATTTTTAAAAATTTCGAAAATAATAAAATGAAAATAAAAAGATATATTTTTGAAAAAGATTTGAAAAGATAAGATTTTTAAAATTGAAATTTTGACTTGACTTGTAAGGAACAACTAATTTTGAAAATTTTTGACCAAGTCAATCCCAAAATTTCGAAATTCTAGAGGAAAACAAGGAAAAATATTTTTTTTTTTGAATATTTAAAGAAAAACACAAAAAATGACCCAAAACATGAAAATTTTGGATCAAGACACAAGATGCATGCAAAACTATGAATGTCAAGATGAACACCAGACACTTTAGATCATGATGAACACAAAACATAATTTTGAAAAATTTTTAATGCAAAAAAAATGCAAGACACCAAACTAAAAATCTTTAATGCATGGAAAATGAATCAAAATGACATGAAAATAACAAATGACACAAAACAAGAAATCATCAGATCAAACAAGAAGACTTGTCAAGAACAACTTGAAGATCATGAAGAACACTATGAATGCATGGGATTTTCGAAAAAATGCAAGAAAAATTTTAAAAGCATGCAATTGACACCAAACTTAAAAATTAACACAATACTCAAACAAGAAACACAAAATATTTTTGAATTTTTATGATTTTTCTAATTTTTTTGTATTTTTATTAAATTTTTTCGAAATATTTTTAAAGAAAACGAAAAAGAAAAGAAAAATTTTGAAAAAGATTTTTGAAAAGAAAATTACCTAATCTGAGCAACAGATGAACCGTCAGTTGTCCATACTCGAACAATCCCCGGCAACGGCGCCAAAAACTTGGTGTTGTTGCGGATTAAAAACTTGGCACCATTGTGGTTGGAAACAATTGTTTGAATTTTGTTCGAAATGATTGTTAAACTTGGTGATTGTGATATCTAAAAGGATGTATACTCTGAGGGCATTGTTTT